>NC_057809.1:145455958-145755958 GCF_018294505.1 Triticum aestivum
GGCTTCAGTTAGCAGCAGTAGCGAAGGAATCGCTCGATCGGGTTCAGTTAACAGCCATCGATCGATCGCTCGGGTTCAGTAACGCGTAGCATGCAGTGCAATCGCTCAGGTTCAGTTAGAGCCCAACGCCTCGCTCGGGTTCAGTTAGAGCCAACGCCTCGCACACACGCGCGTATGTGTACGAGAGAAACGTGCATCGCTCGGCCCCCGACCTCCCACCGTAACCAGGAACTCCCCGAAATTTTCCTCCCCCTCGCTTCTACCACAGTTTTTTCCATCATGGACGGCCCAAAGAATGTCATGTAGCTGCGTCTCTGGCCCGCCCAGGACGAAAAGCCCATTTTCTGTCATGATTTTTTGTCATAGAAGTAGGAGCCCACCACATCTATGATGATACCGAGTTTTGTCACAATTATCGTCATAGAAGTGTCATATGTATGACAGAAAAAAAATTCGTTCGGCCCCAAAATGTCACGGATGTGTCTTTTTTGTAGTCAAGGGGGTGAGGTGTTGCTTAATGAGTTACTTGCTCAAAATGCTAAGTGATATGCTCCACAAACCCTCAACTACTTTCTCATATCCACATATGTCCCAAACCAAAAGTCAAACTCGGCCCCACCGAAATCTTCTATCCGGCGCCACCGAGTTAGCTTGACATAGCCACTACCACAAACCCTAGTCACTTCGGTCTCACTGATAGGGATCTCGGTCTCACCGAGTTGGGATTGCAACCCCTCTGTTTCCCTTCGTAACATTTCGGTCCAACCGAGATGAGCAATCGGTCCCACCGAGATTGCAATGCAAACTCTCTGTTTCCGCTTCGTAACGTTTTGGTCTAACCGAGATGAGCGAATCGGTCCCACCGAGTTTGCCTGACCAACTCTCTGTTTGTCTACTACCAAAATCGGTCCCACCGAGTTTGTGTAATCGGTCCCACCGAGTTTGTGTAATCGGTCCCACCGAGTTTGTGTAATCGGTCTCACCGAGATTACGTTATGCCCTAACCCTAATGGAATCGGTCCCACTGAGTTGACATGTCGGTCCCACCGAAAATCCTAATGTTCACATTTTGAACTAAATCAGTCTGACCGAGTTTTATAATCCAGTCCACCCGAGTTTGGAGATTTTATGTGTAACAGTTAGATTTTGTGTGGAGGCTATATATACCCCTCCACCCACTCTTTATTTGTGGAGAGAGTCATCAGAACATGCCTACACTTCCAACATACATTTTCTGAGAGAGAACCACCTACACTTGTGTTGAGGTCAAGATATTCCATTCCAACCACATAAATCTTGATCTCTAGCCTTCCCCAAGTTTCTTTCCACTCAAATCATCTTTCTACCAAATCCTATCCTATGAGAGAGAGTTGAGTGTTGGGGAGACTATCATTTGAAGCACAAGAGCAAGGATTTCATCATCAACACACCATCTATTACATTTTGGAGAGTGGTGTCTCCTAGATTGGTTAGGTGTCACTTCGGAGCCTCCCTCAAGATTGTGGAGTTGAACCAAGGAGTTTGTACGGGCAAGGAGATCGCCTACTTCGTGAAGATCTACCCGAGTGAGGCAAGTCCTTCATGGGCGATGGCCATGGTGGGATAGACAAGGTTGTTTCTTCATGGACCCTTCGTGGGTGGAGCCCATCGTGGACTCGCACAACCGTTACCCTTCGTGGGTTGAAGTATCCATCAACGTGGATGTACGATAGCACCACCTATCGGAACCACGCCAAAAATCTCCGTGTCTACATTGTGTTTGCTCCCTCCAAACTCCTCCCTTTACCTTCATATTCAATTGTTTTACATTCCGCTGCTATACTCTTAGAATTGCATGTGTAGGTTGATTACTTGAATTATGCTAAGTTGCTAAAATTTGCCAAGACTTAAAATTGGCAAAGGCTAGATTTTTATTTGGTCAAGTAGTCTAATCACCCCCCTCCTCTAGACATACTTTCGATCCTACAGTACCACATTCACTTGACTCAGCTGGGAGTTAATCTTCCAGTTGATAGTGTCATTGGCAGAGTTCTTCAATCACTGCCTCCAAGCTACAAGAGCTTCGTGATGAACTATAATATAAAAGGGATGGATAAGACAATTCCTGAGCTCTTCACGATGCTAAAGGCTTTGTAGGTAGAAATCAAGAAGGAGCACCAATTGTTGATGGTCACAAGACCACCAGTTTCAATAAAAAGGGTAAAGGGGGAGGGGAACTTCAAAAACAACGGCAAGCAAGTTGCTGCTCAAGTGAAGAAACCCAAGTCTGGACCTAAGCCTGAGACTGAGTGCTTCTACTTCAAAGGGAATGGTCACTGGAAGCGGAACTGCCCCAAGTATTTGGCGGAGAAGAAGGATGGAAAAGTGAAAGGTATATTTGATATACATGTTATTGATGTGTACCTTACTAATGCTCGCAGTAGCACTTGGGTATTTGATACTGGTTCTGTTGCTAATATTTGCAACTCTAAATAGGGGCTATGAATTAAGCGAAGATTGGCTAAGGACGAGGTGACGATGCGCGTGGGAAATGGTTCCAAAGTCGATGTGATCGCTGTCGGCACGCTACCTCTACATCTACCTTCGAGATTAGTTTTAGACCTGAATAATTGTTATTTGGTGCCAGCATTAAGCATGAACATTATATTTGGATCTTGTTTGATGCGAGATGGTTATTCATTTAAATCAGAGAATAATGGTTGTTCTATTTATATGAATAATATCTTTTATGGTCATGCACCCTTGATGAGTGGTCTATTTTTACTAAATCTTGATAGTAGTGATACACATGTTCATAGTATTGAAGCCAAAAGATATAAGTTTAATAATGATAGTGCAACTTATTTGTGGCACTGCCATTTAGGTCATATTGGTGTAAAGCGCATGAAGAAACTCCATGTTGATGGGCTTTTGGAATCACTTGATTATGAGTCCCTTGATGCTTGCAAACCATGCCTCATGGGCAAGATGACTAAAACTCCATTCTCCGGAACAATGGAGCGAGCAATAGACTTGTTGGAAAGAATACATATTGATGTATGCGGTCCGATGAGTGTTGATTCTCGCGGAGGGTATCATTATTTTCTTACCTTCACAGATGATTTAAGCAGATATGTGTATATCTACTTGATGAAACATAAGTCTGAAACATTTGAAAAGTTCAAAGAATTTCAGAGTAAAGTGGAGAATCATCATAACAAGAAAATAAAATTTGTACGATCTGGTCGTGGAGGAAAATATTTGAGTTACGAGTTTGGTCTTCATTTGGAACAATGCGGAATAGTTCGCAACAAATGCCACCTGTAACACCACAGCGCAATGGTGTGTCCGAACACCGTAACCACACTTTATTAGATATGGTGCGATCTATGATGTCTCTTAATGATTTACCACTATCATTTTGGGGTTATGCTTTAGAGACAGCTGCATTCACGTTAAATTGGGCACCATCGAAATCCGTTGAGACAACACCTTATGAACTATGGTTTGGCAAGAAACCCAAGTTCTCATTTCTTAAAGTTTGGGGTTGTGATACTTATGTGAAAAAGCTTCAACTGATAAGCTCGAACCCAAATTGGAGAAATGTGTCTTCATAGGATACCCAAAAGAGACTGTTGGGTACACCATCTATCACAGATCCGAAGGCAAGATATTCGTTGCTAAGAATGGATCCTTTCTAGAGAAGGAGTTTCTCTCAAAAGAAGTGAGTGGGAGGAAAGTAGAAGTTGATGAGGTAATTGTACCTGCTCCCTTATTGGAAAGTAGTTCATCACAGAAATCAGTTCCAGTGATTCCTACACCAGTAAGTGAGGAAGCTAATGATGATGATCATGAAACTTCTGATCAAGTTACTACCGAACCTCGTAGGTCCACAAGAGTAAGATACGCACCAGAGTGGTATGGTAATCCTGTTCTGGAGGTAATGTTACTTGACCATGACAAACCTACGAACTATGAGGAAGTGATGATGAGCACAGATTCCGCAAAATGGCTTGAGGCCATGAAATCTGAGATGGGATCCATGTATGAGAATAAAGTGTGGACTTTGGTTGACTGGCCCGATGATCGGCAAGCCATAGAGAATAAATGGATCTTCAAGAAGAAGACTGAAGCTGACGGTAATGTTACTGTCTACAAAGCACGACTTGTTGTGAAAGGTTTTCGACAAGTTCAAGGAGTTGACTACGATGAGACCTTCTCACCCGTAGTGATGCTTAAGTCCATCTGAATCATGTTAGCAATTGCCGCATTTTATGATCATGAAATTTGGCAAATGGATGTCAAAACTGCATTCCTTAATGGATATCTTAAAGAAGAGTTGTATATGATGCAACCAGTAGGTTTTGTCGATCCAAAAGGTGCTGACAAAGTGTGTAAGCTCCAGCGATCCATTTATGGACTGGTGCAAGCATCTCGGAGTTGGAATATATGCTTTGGTAGTGTGATCAAAGCATATGGTTTTATACAGACTTTTGGAGAAGCCTGTATTTACAAGAAAGTTTGTGGGAGCTCCGTAGCATTTCTGATATTATATGTGGATACCATATTGTTGATTGCAAATGATACTGAATTTCTGAATAGCATAAAAGGGTACTTGGATAAGAATTTTTCAATGAAAGACCTCGGTGAAGCTTCTTATATATTGGGCATCAAGATCTATAGAGATAGATCAAGACGCTTAATTGGACTTTCACAAAGCACATACCTTGATAAAGTTTTGAAAATGTTCAAAATGGATCAAGCAAAGAAAGGGTTCTTGCCTGTGTTACATGGTGTGAAGTTGAATCAAACTCAATACCCGACCACTGTAGAAGATAGAGAGAAAATGAAAATCATTCCCTATGCTTCAGCCATAGGTTCTATCATGTATGCAATGCTGTGTACCAGACCTGATGTGTGCCTTTCTATTAGTTTGGCAGGGAGGTACCAAAGTAATCCAGGAGTGGATCACTGGACAACGGTCAAGAACATCCTGAAATACCTGAAAAGGACTAAGGATATGTTTCTTGCTTATGGAGGTGACAAAGAGCTCGTCGTAAATAGTTACGTCGATGCAAGCTTTGACACTGATCCGGATGACTATAAGTCACAAACCGGATATGTATTTTTATTGAATGGTGGAGCTGTCAATTGGTGTAGTTCTAAGCAAAGCATCGTGGCAGGATCTACGTGTGAAGCGGAATACATAGATGCTTCGGTAGTAGCAAATGAAGGAGTCTGGATGAAGGAGTTCATATCCGATCTAGGTGTCATACCTAGTGCATTGGGTCCAATGAAAATCTTTTGTGACAATACTGGTGCAATTGCCTTGGCAAAGGAAACCAGATTTCACAAGAGAACCGAGCACATCAAGGGACGCTTCAATTCCATCCGTGATCAAGTCAAGGAGAGAGACATAGATATTTGCAAGATACATACGGATCTGAATGTTGCAGACCCGTTGACTAAGCCTCTCTCATGAGCAAAACATGATCAACACCAAGACTCCATGGGTGTTAAGATCATTACAATGTAATCTAGATTATTGACTATAGTGCAAGTGGGAGATTGAAGAAAATATGCCCTAGAGGCAATAATAAAGTTGTTATTTATATTTCCTTATATCATGATAAATTTTTATTATCCATGCTAGAATTGTTTTAGCCGGAAACTTAGTACATGTGTGAATACATAGACAAACAGAGTGTCACTAGTATGCCTCTACTTGACTAGCTTGTTAATCAAAGATGGATAAGTTTCCTAGCCATGGAGAAGAGCTGTCATTTGATGAACCGATCACATCTTTAGAGAATGATGTGATTGACTTGACCCATCTGTTAGCTTAGCACTATGATCGTTTAGTTTGTTGCTATAGCTTTCTTCATAACTTATACATGTTCCTATGACTATGAGATTACGCAACTCACGAATACCGGAGGAACACTTAGTGTGCTATCAAACGTCACAACATAACTAGGTGATTATAAGGATGGTCTACAAGTGTCTCCGATGGTGTTTGTTGAGTTGGCATAGATCGAGATTAGGATTTGTCACTCTGATTGTCGGAGAGGTATCTCTAGGCCCTCTCGGTAATGCACATCACTATAAGCCTTGCAAGCAGTTTGACTAATGAGTTAGTTACAAGATATTGCATTACGGAACGAGTAAAGAGACTTTCCAGTAATGAGATTGAACTAGGTATAATGATACCGATGATCAAATCTCGGGCAAGTAACGTACCGATGACAAAGGGAACAATGTAGAATATGTAGGAACCAATATGATCTTCGTAGAATATGTAGGAACCAATATGAGCATCCAGCTTCTGCTATTGGTTATTGACCGGAGATAAATCTCGGTCATATCTACATAGTTCTCGAACACGTAGGGTCAGCACGCTTAACGTTCGATCACGATCGGCATTATGAGTTTATGTGTTTTGATGTATCGAAGGTAGTTTGGAGTCCCGGATGTGATCACGGACATGACAAGGAGTCTCAAAATGGTTGAGAGATAAAGATTGATATATTGGAAGGCTATGTTTGGACACCATAATGGTTTCGGATAAGTTCGGGCAATTAGCGGAGTACCGGGGGGTTACCGGAACCCCACGGGGAGTCAATGGGCCTTAATGGGCCATAGTGGGAGAGAGGATGAGGCGGCCAAGTTGGGGGCGCCCCCCCCCCCCCAATCCCAATCTGAATTGGGGAGGGGGCCGAGGCCCCTTTCCTTCTCTCCTTCTCCCTCTTCCTTCTTCTCCTACTCCAACTAGGGAAAGGGGGGAAACCTACTCCTACTAGGAGTAGGAATCCCCCTTGGGGTGTGCCATAGAGAGGGCCGGCCCTCCCCTCCTTCACTCCTTTATATACGAGGGAGGGGGCTCCCCATAGATACACAAGTTGACAGTTGTCTTAGCCGTGTGCGGTGCCCCCCTCCACAGATATCCACCTCGGTCATATCGTTGTAGTTCTTAGGTGAAGCACTGCGTCGGTAACTTCATCATCACCGTCATCATGCCGTCATGCTGACGAAACTCTCCCTCGGCCTTAGCTGGATCAAGAGTACGAGGGACGTCACCAAGCTGAACGTGTGTAGATCGCGGAGGTGTCGTGCGTTCGGTACTTTATCGGTTGGATTGCAAAGACGTTCGACTACATCAACCGCGTTAGTTAACGCTTCCGCTTCTAGCCTACGAGGGTACATGGACACACTCTCCCCTCTCGTTGTTGTGCATCTCCTAGATAGATCTTGTGAGATCGTAGGAAATTTTTTGAAATATTGTGTTCCCCAACAAGATCGATTCCCATGCCGCTGTCCGTGCTGTGGTCATTGCCTGAGAGATCGATGACAAGAAATAGTTGGTCACGCTAATACTTCAGGGTAGTTTGCATTGTGTTTAATTACCAGAACAATGCGTCTTATCAAACCATATTAGGGCTAGTGCACTCTCTTGTGTGGGCAGTACTTGCTACTTTTGTTTGATAGTGAATCATGCGAACCCTCTCTAGGTTATGGAAATAGGTGTATGCTCACTAGCTTTTGATGTAATATATGGCATGCCTAGATGTAAGTTTGAACTATTTATCATATCAGCAGGGCTTGTTTGATGATTCTTGGTGTTAGTAGGCTAGCTACTGTGCGAGCTATAGTACTTGCAAATCACTCACCGAACAGAAACATTGGGGCTGATGAGCTTGTGGTACGCTTATACTGATCTGCCGTCGATCGGCCAATAGCCCAAGCTCCTAAAGTTGTAGGCTTAGCGATCGATTAGACAATAGTCGACACGGATACATTCAGGCCTCATTTGGTTCATAGGGTAGGAAAATCGTAGCAAAAGTATATAGACGTACAACACAAAATCATAGCAGTACAGAGACGTACTCCCTCCGTTCCAAAATAGATGACTCAACTTCGTACTACTAACTTTGAAACGGAGGGAGTACAAATCCTAGGCGGGCTAGTTTGGCACAGTGGGTTTGAGTGATATGACATGGTACAATGTCGTCCAGTCTTCATGTGTGGTAGCAGTATTGCGGGTATAGTAAGTTTTCTTGAAGAAGCGGAATTCAACGAAGTCATGATGGTTCCTTTGTCCGACCAACTTAAAGTGGGAAAGGTTGTGCCTGCGCTACGACTGGTGTGGACCGGGATAATTTTGTGCATGGCAGTTAGACCAGGATGGTCGACGTCCCACATGTCGGCGAATGAAAGTATTCTTTCCGATATAGAGGACGAGCAACAAGTATTCATTGTTTATTTTTTATGAAAGCTATTGTCTCCACTGTTACGACGGAGGAGTGTGAAACATGGCAGTCCACTGAACTTGGCATGTGCACCACTCCTCCTTCCTCATGTTATACTACCATGGTGTTTACTATAAGGTTGGCTATAAGGTTACAACTTTTTCTCACTTTCTCTCTATCTATTTCCTCTCAAATGTTTTTTACCTTTCTTTTTTTAGAAACCATTGTTTTTATGCCTCTTTTTTTAGAATTAGTTTTTTATACCTAGGACCACGCGTAGAGACGGGCTCTTGCAGAGCCCACTCCTTGAATTTGTCAATGCTTCTCTCTCCTCCACAATGCAATCTCTTCTCCCTCCCTCGTCTCTCTCTTCTTAGTCGACGCCCGCCGAGTGATTAGATTTTGGCTATCGACGGTTTATTGAATTGGAGTCCCACATGTCAGTGAAAATGCAAGACAACACGTGTCCCCTTTGGTGAGTGGTGTGCGAGCCGGACTGTCGGGGGTGCGACGTGAACGCGATGCGTACGAGTCGTAAGTGTGCCGCCTTTTCCTTTTGAGCTTGCAAAGCATAACATTTTCGTGTGATCGATCGATAGAAATCCAGAACAAAATGACAAGGCCGGTGCTTTCCCGCGCGTTAGGTGGGCTAGTTTGAGTGATATGACGTGCTACAGTGCCGTCCACTTGCTCCATTTTTTATGTAAGCAAGATTCTACGCTCTTACGTGGGAGGAGTGCGAAACATGGCGGATCTGATTTTGACCGAGGGATAATAGTTCCCTGCGAAATAATGGAGCACTATTAGCGATTATAGCATGATAGTTAGGGCATCTCCAGTGCTAGCCCAAAAATTTACACCGGCATTTGTCCGAGGACACTGATGGATGCCATCCAATGCTGCCCGTATACCTTTCGACAACTATATGAACTAACCGGACGAAATTGATGCAAACAAAGCAAATTTCAAATTAACCAGATGAAATTCATTACATTTCGAAAACTTTTCCTATAAACTAGACGAAATTCATTACATATTTCGCACAAACCGTACTAAAATCTACTGTAAACCTAATCTAAACGATCGCCGGTGCCCTACCACCATGTCTGGCCATGAACCTGAGAAAGTCGGCCATTTCCTTTGCCTCCTCCTCATCCGCCTCGATAACCTCCTTCTCCGGAGTACAAGGTTCTGAAGATTTCTGCCTCCACGTCGCCGTCAAGCGGCTAATCGGCCGCCGATGTTTATCCCACCAAGCTTGGCGTCGACTGAGTGGAGGAGCGGTGGCCTTCCTGGGACCAGAGTGGCGGCGGCCTACCGTGTACTACTCTTCCTCGCTGCCGGCTGCGCCCGCGCACGCGATCTCCTTCGTCTGCTCCTGCGACAGTACATCCAAGAGAGCTTTGGAGCATGCCCAGAGTGGAGCCGCCAATGTCCTTCATCTGATCCTACGACAGTATGTCCAAGAGAGCTTTGGAGCGCCAAGAGGCCATGGTTGGAGTGGTGCCGACAGAAGGATGGGACCGGAGGAGAATGTGTGTGGGTCTTTGGCAATGGCTGGGAGCTGGAGCTCAAGATAATATAGCGGGCGAATGGCAATGAGCCGCGGCTGACGGATGGACGGCTGGTGTCGGAGTAGGTTCGTCGGCAGCGGCATGTCATTAATGTGGGCGGCGGATGGAAGGATGGTCATGGTGTCGTTAACGCGGAGCAGTCGCTTGCACCAAATGCCACGCGGCTGGCGCTCTCTTGGCCGTCGCGTTGCTACAATGCCGGCGCGAGTGAGAGGTCGCGTCAGGCGTGAATGCAGACGCTGCTTCAGTGACTTAACTGCAGGTGCGTTGGGTCACTCACATGTGGGACCAACGGGCATCTGGCCCACATGTCAGTGACACACCAACTGCACCTGCAGTTAAGTCCGGTGAATGCGGCATTGACATTCTGGAGAGACGGTGAGCATTTTAGGTGGGAAGCGCGCTATCGATGGAAGGGGTTTCAGTAGGCCAGGGCGGTCAGACGCTGGCGTGGTGGTAAAATGTGAACTCATGGATGACGAGCCTTTGAAGCGTATGTGGCATGTATTGACAACTAGGCATCCATGCAACCGCTCTTGTCGCCAGCTAGCCTTCGACGACCACCATTAGACACCATCAGTATATCACTTGCTCAATTTTGGTGAGTGGATGGAGAGCTACAAGCAGTGGATGGAGATCTACGAGCAAAAAAAGCACGTGAAAAACAGGGTGAAGTTCAAGTAGACATGCCGAGAAGTTCAGGTTCTTCACGCGGTGCATTTTCGAAGAATCTGTTTCGCGATAAAGGCAGAACGAATAATCTCACCATTTTCGAAATTACTTGAAAACGGTCAGGATTCAGAGAAAACCATCAACATGAAAAAGTTTCGCATTTTCCGTAGCTTTTCAGCGGTACATTATTTGCCCTATTCCGATAAAGTTTGTAGAAATTACGGCAAAAATACGTTTTTAACCATTTTCAAAACTGACAAAAAACCATAATGAATTAGGAGAAACAATATATACAAAAAAGTTTCGCATTTCTTCAAGCTTTCCAACGCCATATCATTTGCTGCATTTGGACGTATGGTTAAAAAATTAGCTCGAAAATACGAACTCGGTGGAACTTGTACCGTTTTCAAAATTACCTTTAAACCATTCAAAATTAGAAAAAACTTTTAACATAACAAAGTAGCGCATTTTCATAAGCTTTCCAACGCCATATTATTTGCCTCAATTGGATTAGCCGTTTAGAAATGGCATCGAAAATACAAACTCGGATGTTCAGTTTGCGAAATTTTACGATTTTCTGAATTACTCTTTAACCGTAGGGAATTAGAGAAAACTTTCAACATGTGGAAGGAGCGGTTTTGCAACAGCTTTCCAACGCCATATTATTTGCCTCATTCCGATAAACGGTTTAAAAATGCGACCGAAAATACGATTCACGTTTTTTATATGAAGAAAAAATGGTTTTCAAAACTGCTCTTATACCGCTTACATTTTGCCAAAAATTTAACTTGGGTCATGATAATGATGTTCATAGTTATCCAACGGTATATCGCAAGCCCCATTTGGACACCTTTTAGCGGAATTTCAACCTAGTACTCGGGGAAGGTCAGACGCGTTACTCGGGAAGTTCATGTTGTGATCAGAATATTATTCTGATCCCGTGATCAGAATAGTGTTTATGTCTATATATTCGCGCTATTCGTCACCCTGGTTGAGGTATAGTTATTCTTCACCCCCCTCTATTTTACCATCAATGCCCCGTAATTTTATGTTCCGTAATTTTTTTCTTATTTCTGACGTAAAAAGACACCGTAAGAAAATATATAATCATTGTAAAAAATATTTTATGTTATGTAAAATTACAAACGTAAAAACATATTTTAAAACACACATAAACTGCAAATTTTCTTGTCTTATGACCTATATATTAATTTTTTATGTCAAATTTTACGTAGTGAATCAATAGAAATGTAACTATTTGAATTCCAAACGTAATTTAACTATGAAATGATCGTAAGATTACGTCGGGTGAAGAATAACTTATTCTGCACCCTGGGTGATGAATACACACACACACACACACACACACACACACATATATATATATATATGCCTTCTTTAGAAAAATGCCTTCGGACGTAGTACTAATTAGCAATCAATTCGATAAGGGTGGTGTCTGATCACATTACACGCACATGAGATGTCCGCGACGATGCGATTCATGTAGGCAAGGACATATCAGAGATGGATGATTGAGGTACGACATGTGCTCCATGAACCCTTGGGGGTAGAGTTGGTTTTCCCCATTTTTTTCATTTTTCATTTTTCAACACTTGTCTACTTTTTTCATGCATAATGCACATTTCTCTTATAAATTTTTATTGCATATGTTTAACCTTTTTTAAATACATGGTTAACATTATTTTAATATAGGTTTCACTGTCTATGTTTTTTCTTACACATTATACATTTGTTTGTATATATTAGGAATTTTTCTTTATACATGCTTAACATTTTTCAAATAAATAATTACATTTTGTTGAAATAAATGTTTGATGTCTACTTTTTTTCAACACATGTACACATTTTCTAATACACATTGTACATACTTTTATACATGTTTAACATTTTTATAATATATGATTAACATCTTTTCATATATATGTTTCGATGTCTAGTTTTTTCTACATATTGTATATCTTTTGCATACATATGAAATATTGATTACACAGGTTTTTTTTTAAATACATGGTTAAAATTTCGTGAAATATATATTTTGATGTCCCTTTTTTTCATACATATTTTAAAATTTTCATATACATGTGAAACATATTTATGTATGTTTAACATTATTTTAATAGATGATTAACATTTTCTTCAAATACATGTATTGATCATTATTTTTTCATACACACTGTACATTTTTCTTATACATCAAAAATATTTTTTATACATGTTTAACATTTTTTAAATACATGATTTTTTTAAAGTGTGGTGAATACTTTACAAACCTAAATAGGAAAAAGTAAATTGAAAAAAAATAAAAAATAGAAACAGAAAATACAAACAAAAGAATAAGAATATGTGGGACATCATACTTTCAAATGGGCCGGCCCACAAACCTGCTGCCTGCAGCGAGGCGAGCTTCCGCAGGCATCAATAATAGTGAAACTTCCGCCTCCCACCAAAGATAGTAGATTAGCCTGATGATATTGCATGTTTGACTCTATCTAGGAGACCTTGGTTCGAGTCCCTGTTTGCATGCATTTTTTTGACTTTTTCTAAAACAGAGAACGTACGAAACACTTATATGACGAAAAAAGTGAAGAAACACTCCTTTAGTTAGGGCTCTCTGGACGCAGCATTTTTTTCTCAAAGATCTCATAGAGAGATTCCTTTTGTAATATAGATCAGAGTTCAGACCGTCAGATAAAAAAATAGTAAACATATATTTTGAGTAATTTTGTTTCTTTACAGAACTCCTCAAATATCATTTCACCACCAAACTTTGGAAGGATTTCTAACATTTGTTCATAGTCATTCACATAAAGTTTCAGATTTTTCCTTTGAAATGGTTTGCTATGTTTTTTGGCGGATGCTACAAATCCTCCGGAGGAAATCAGCCGGGTCACACGCCGTTCGATTCATCCCCTGACAACTGTTGGATCAGGTCAACGCAAGCAACGACAACGTCGCTGTAGGGACATAACGCCGCATGCTCGAGGCAGGTGCACTCCCTTCCCTCCGCCGGCGATGAAGCTGAACTGCAGCGCCGGTGAAGTTTCATTGCAGCTCAAGGCCGCCGGTGAAGCTCCATTGCAGCTGCCAACCCCGCTGCCTTGCAGCTCAGGCCTGCCGGTGAAGCTCCATTGCAGCACCGCCCCGCTGCATCACAGCTCCGAACTCGCCGATGAAGCTCCAATGTAGCGCCGATGAAGTTTCATTGTAGCCGGCGCCGGCGCCAGCGATCCTACACTGCATCGCCTGCCCCCGCTGCATCACAACTCGAGGCCGCTAGTGAAACTCCATTGTAGCATCGTCCTCTGCATCACAGCTCCGTGGTTCGCCGGTGAAGCTTTCACCAGCGTCGGTGAAGTTTCGTTGCAGCTCCGCATGCTCATCGCAGCTCCGGGCGCCGCCGGTGAAAGCTTCCTTGCAGGACCAAGCTCCTGGCCTCCGCACGAGCGCAGTATCGTATCACCACCACATGCATGCGGCGGCGATGCCTGATGCGATGACAGCGACGAAGTGCTGCGGTGAAGCTCATGGCTGTCGACTTTGGATGCTGCGGCGGAGCTGCTGCGGCAGAGATGTCGAAGACGGTGGTCGTCGTCGTCCTCCCGCTTCAAAGCGATGATGGGGTGGGGGCGTCACCATGGGAGCTCTCCTCTCCCGGCGTGAGTGTCGGTGTCAAAACCGGCGGATCTCGGGTAGGGGGTCCCGAACTGTGCGTCTAGGCCGGATGGTAATAGGAGGCATGGGAACACGATGTTTTACCCAGGTTCGGGCCCTCTTGATGGAGGTAAAACCCTACGTCCTGCTTGATTAATATTGATGATATGGGTAGTACAAGAGTAGATCTACCACGAGATCAGAGAGGCTAAACCCTAGAAGCTAGCCTATGGTATGATTGTATGTATATGATCTATCGACTAGCCTGGCCTCGGTTTATATAATGCACCAGCGGCCTAGGATAACAAGAGTCCTAGTCGAATACGCCGGTGGGGAGGAGTCCTTGTCTTGATCACCAAGTCTTGTGGAATCTTCCATGTATGCGGCAGCTGTCCGAACTGGCCCATGAGTATACGGCCACGGGGGTCCTCGGCCCAACCTAACAGATCGGGAGATGACGTGTTGAGTACCCCCTAGTCCAGGACACCGTCAGTAGCCCCCTGAACCGGTCTTCAAGTTAGGGACGCTCCTCGATTCTTCCAAACTGTTCTTCATCTTCGGTTGTCGGTCTTGAAAACTGGTTCAACAAATCTTCTCATCTTTGATCTTGAGGATCACCAAAATGCATTCGACGAGTTTACACGTCGGGTATCCGAGGAGCCCCTTTAAGTTTCCGGCCTTTACCAATGCCTGGTTATTTCTATGCCACACCTCGGGTTTGAAGTTGTTCCCGGGAGGCAGTGTCCTCTTGCGTCCGAGCTCCAACGCCGGACTGCATTCGAGGTATCTTTTGCAGCCGAGCACCAACGCCGGACTGCTGTCCGAGCTCCAATGTCGGAATGTATCCGAGCTCCAACGCCGGACTATATCCGAGGTGTTATATCACCTTAATTCAAAAAAGTTGAAAGAGTTTAACTGAGATTATTGCTGGAAATGCCCTCTATGGAGCCAGCCACTGGAGCACGAGCTTTATGCCGGACTGCTTCCGAGGTGGTGCACCACCCCGACCGCGGGCTGATTTATTGTGAATATTTTTTATTGGTGCAATTTATTCTCTGCCGAGATATATAGCCAGTAGCCCTCAAGGTGTGTATCGGTCTAAAACCCGAGACGCACCTGAAGGATGATATAACACCGCTGATCCCAGTAGCCGCTGAGACTCAGGTTGATTTGCAAAATCGGCCTGAGGATCAAGTCCTAGCTCGGCAGAATACTTCGGGACACAAAAAGCGGCGTGCTCAGTCCTCGAGACTCAGGTTGGGTGCGGCCGACCAACCTGAGGATCCAAATCTCCTCGGCAACTGTATTGCACTTAAAATTTTCTGCATTGAACAGGCAATGCAGTAGCCCTCAAGACACTGGTTGGGTGGCAACACCAGATCAGGGGATCGATGTGCCCCTTTAATATTTGTAAATAATAAGCCCGAAGCCCAGTAGCCCCCGAGCCTTAATGCGGGCACGGGTGGCCGAATTAAGGATCGATATCCATAGTAAAATCAAAAATTATGTGTAATGACTCTATGTATCCAAGTACTTTACGTCATTAATGCTCGGATCCGCATTGTACAAAACTTTGTTGACCGACCATCGGCTTCCACCTCCTCGGCCAGTAGCCGAGGAGTGTTTGTCCTACTTTATAAAGCCTTTATGAGGGCAAAGATTTACGACAAACAAGGCAATCTGGCCATATGGTTTTATAAACAAAGGTACGCAGAGAGATATGTTATATTACTGTTTAACATAAGAAATGTCTTCCAAAGAAAATAGTCCTGCTATCGATTCCTTTCTTTGGGTTGTCATGCTAAGCATGATCATGAAACCTCAGCTCCAATGTAAGAGCAAAATATCGAGGATTTAGTTTGGGAGGCCAGTTAATAGCCCCCGGTAGTGTTCGGCGACAGTCGAGGTCAAGCCGTAAACACTTCGGCCATTGTTATGAATGGCCCGTCATTTAACACCATCATCGGATCGCTGACCAGTTTACGCTTATTGTGACAGTCAGTTTTCGGCTTTCTCCACTGAGGTGCTTAACCATGTGAGCTGGAAGCACAATCGCAGTGGTTCTCCCTTTGCACACCTAGCCGAACAAAGTGGAACGTAGGAGGCAAGCGCAGGAGCCGGGCAACCCAACTATTGACCGAAGACACAATTCGAAACCGATGCATATATAGCAATATCCAAGAATGTTTTTACCGAATCTCTAAAGGTGTCCGGCGTTGCACTGCGAGACTTGTGCTGAAAACACACAAATAGTTTAAAAGTGCCATAAGCTTGGAAAACCAAAGAACGTGAGTAAAAACTTGACGTCCGAACAAGATCAAGTGTTCGGTGCCAATCCAAAAATTGGCCTTAGCAAAAGAAGTGCTTCTGTCGTGCTTTAACATGATACATCCTATCTCAAGACTTCAAGCGGGTCAGCCTACGGCTTCAACCTCCTATCCCGAGGGCGGAGTACTTCTCATTAGGCCAGTTTAGCAAAATAAACTCTAGCAGCTTTGAGAGAGAAATTAGGCTCCCCGGCTAGTGACCACACGCTCGTGTCGAAAAAAAGAGTGGTAGATAATAATAATAATAATAATAATAATAATAATAATAATAATAATAATAATAATAATAATAATAATAATAATAATAAAACTTTGCAACGACTAAGAAGAAGAACACTTATCATAAAATGGCTCATATAAATTTAAGAGCCCCCAAGTGACTTGGGTAAAAGAATGATTGCATGTACCGAAGTACTTATATCATATCTATGTTCAATCGAACTTTAAACGCGTCTTAACCGACTGTCGGCTTCTCCCTCTTCGGTCAAGGACCGAAAAGTGTTATGTACTCCATCTGTCGAGAATATCGACGGTGTTTCCAATAATCAGGCAATCAGGCCATAAGGTTGTAACAGACAAAGCGCGCTCAGGGAACTTATGCTATATTACTGCGAAGTGTAAGAAGCATCTTCAAAGAAAATAGTACCCCCACCGGTACCTTTCTTCGGTGCTTATTGTTATTATGAGACTTGTGCAGTAGATTTTTTGTACTCATGAGTGCCGTTGTGTGTCGACCATCATTGAAAACTATAAGAGCACTAGCTTTCGGCTTCACCCAGTCTGAGGTCCGGCTCGGATGACCCGATCGTGACAATCGCAGAGGTGCTCCCTTTACTCCCTAGCCGAACAATCGGGAACGTAGGGGTAAACACAGGAGCGAGGCAACCCACCTTGCAAATCGCTTAAGTCAATATGGTGCATATTGTGGCGTAATACACGAACAAGGAACGAAGCCGTACAAGTATAATCATATGCAAGAGGAAAAGCTTCATGAAGGAAGCCCCCAAATGAATTGGGTATTTGAATTTATGCATCACAAACAAAGTTTGGACAAGGAAATTTTTTACAAGCAACTTTTTCCAAAAAAGTATAATGCTTGGTCGAACCAACACAAGTTAGAAATTAAAGTTTTGAGCATGAAAGCGACTTAGCTGGTTAATACGTTCGGTATTGATGACGCGGTCCGAGCTTGATGCGGGGCGAGGTTCCATCCCCCAAGCCGGTCCCAAGGTGGCGGAGCGGAGAGCTTGACACGCCGAAGTGGTGACATAGCACGGTCAATGCAGACTGGCAGAGTGACGCCGAAGTCCCCGGATCATTTTCTTGTGCACAAAAAATAGTGCAAACCGGAGATAATAGTAATAATGATAATTAAAAAAATCGTTGCATAATAAATAATTTTATGCAAAGTGAGTAATAAAAAAATATGGCCTGGCGCCGAAGTCAATGTCGATGCAGGGCATCGGCGTGTTGTGGTAAAGGCGTGGCAAAGCCTGAATTCGCAGGTCGGTCCGAGCTCCGGATGCGGCGTTCGCCGGACTATGTACGGAGACTGACCGAACCACCATGCGACTGTCGTTGATGCGGCCCCCATTTGATAGACCTGTGTACATATGATGGACAAACCAGGGTAATAATTCCTTGGGAAAAATAAACCCAAACAAGCAAAAAATACTGGGATTAATAGCACCTGGTTTATTTGTTGTAGCAATCCGAAGGAAGGTGATTCCCAAAATTGGGACTCAATCCGCACACCCATTGCCTGATGGGCGATAAAACGACGACATGGCAATGCTGGCAAAGGTTGGCTTGCCGAGGTAAAGCCCTCGGACCACCTAACATGATGGAGCTGGTCGGCTAGTGACGCCGAAGTGTCCGAAGTAGGTTGATGAAGAGATGGCGAAGCCCCCGGTCCAACCGGGATGTCGAAGCCTCGATGTCAGCCAATGAGTCGAAGTAGGTCGGCGTGATAGACACCATCTTGAACAAGCAATAGTGCGGCCCTGCCGATACAGGTCATGACGTGGTCGATGCCGGCTTGATGAAGCGACCGTGCGGCGATGCCGGTATGCCCGCTCTGGGTAATCCGTGGGGCGGTGATGTTGGTGATGATTTATCCTTCGCGATGTCGGACTCTTGTTCGGCTTGCCGAGATGGTGATCCGAAGAAGTTGAGCTCGGCTCAACAAAGTGACGACGTGTCTAGCGTAGGTCGGCAGCCGTGGAGCAATATTGCCAGCCCCATACAAAACTTCCTTCAAAAGGATGTCCGAAATCCCGTTCATAAAAAAGACGAACTCGGGTCGGATTCGTTTTCGCGCAGAAAATAGATCCGAAAAGTGATGCACTAATTGGAAGGTTCCCGGAGTTTGGACGGTCAGATCGAGCTGAAATTTTGAGAGGTGGTAGATATAGGAATTCCGCAGCCGATCAACGGTTGGATCTTCCAAAGGACGTCCGAGATAGAAGTTGGACACCACGCCATAAACTCATCCAGATTCCCGTCCAGATTTGACAGGGCTCCGGTATATCGTGGATTGCCAGAGATTCCTTCATCGAAACTCGACGAAATTTTCCAGGTTGTTGTAGACTCAATTCCGCATAATTCCACCAAAGCGATCGTCAAAGCGATACTCGAGCCGGTGGTGGCGGCAGATACGAGTTCGCTGTCTAGAAAAACAGCACGGTCGCTTGAGGGCAATGTTGATGTTGAGCCCCCGAGCTCCATGGATGATTCCTCCATGATCTTGATAGAGATCGAAGTTGATGTTTGATGAAGGCCCTCGTCCGAACATGGTAATCCGAACACGGGGCGCAGTTCTTGGTCGAACCAAGGTGACCAGTCGAGCTGGCGACGAAGATGCCGAAGTCGCAGTTGATCTGCAGACGAGCCATCGATCCTTTTGTCGATCACACAACGGAACTCTCAATGAAAACACCAATGTCGGTGTCAAAACCGGCGGATCTCGGGTAGGGGGTCCCGAACTGTGCGTCTAGGCCGGATGGTAACAGGAGGCAGGGAACACGATGTTTTACCCAGGTTCGGGCCCTCTTGATGGAGGTAAAACCCTACGTCCTGCTTGATTAATATTGATGATATGGGTAGTACAAGAGTAGATCTACCACAAGATCAGAGAGGCTAAACCCTAGAAGCTAGCCTATGGTATGATTGTATGTATATGATCTATCGACTAGCCTGGACTCGGTTTATATAATGCACCAGAGGCCTAGGATAACAAGAGTCCTAGCCGAATACGCCGGTGGGGAGGAGTCCTTGTCTTGATCACCAAGTCTTGTGAAATCTTCCATGTATGCGGCAGCTGTCCGAACTGGCCCATGAGTATACGGCGACGGGGGTCCTCGGCCCAACCTAACAGATCGGGAGATGACGTGTTGAGTACCCCCTAGTCCAGGACACCGTCAGTGAGGATTTGAGTGGAAGGGGAAAAGGAATGGATGAGAGCTGCCCGTGCGAAACGATAAGATAAGGCTTGAGAGGAGAAAAGCGGCGGTGGGTCCACAAGACACATGTCCATTCCGGGACACGGCTTGCATTCGGCAGTTTTCATCCGGCTTATAATAAACGTTTTCCATGTTTTTAGCGTAGGTGTAGCGTGAATGTGGGGTGCAGAAAACCACTCTCTTTTTTGAACCAAAAAATTGACACCCTCACGTACTTCAGATCTCGATCGAATGCACGAAAATTAATCACTGGACCGTGGCAAATTTCCTGTCAAATTTTTACACTACTTCTACATGGCATTTATTTACTTTAGAACATGGCAAATCCTATACACAAACATGCCAACTTTATCCATTTTCACATGGCAAATGTGCTCGTCAGATTTTTTTTGCGCTAAAGATCCGACGTCGTTTTTTTTGTTTTTACAAAGTTTCGATAGGTTAATCAACTAGTAGCAGTTTTCACAAACGCCTTTGGGAACAACTCTTGTATGTGAGCTCCCCCTGAGAACCTAACTGCCACCACCACCTCCGCCTCCACCATACCTTAGTCCCCCCTCCTCTAGCCAGCCTCGCTGACGACGAGTGGGGTGGGGAACCTGATGTATGAGTGGAGTTTTTATTAAAAGTAGTGTTTTCATTAGATCGGGTTAGAGTTTTGGTAGTCGTCTTCTTCTTCATTGGAGATGGCATGGTCTACAATAAGTAATCTTTGACCCTTCGTTCAACATAGAGATCTCCTTCTTGACGTCAATGATGGTGTTTGAAGATTTAATTTGTCCAAGTATGGTCCTTCAAATTTTGCTTCGCCAGATCGATTTTGGATTATCTGTCATGATTGTTGCATGGAGGATTGTCCTTACAATATCTATCTTGGCTGCTATGTCATCTACAATGATGATTCATACTCTCGTCTCCCAACGACGTTGACCTGGCCGTTCGGTTGCTTTTTCCCTGGAATACCAGTGTTGGTACTCTTGCCAATGTTGGTTGACTACTTTCATGGCCGTCCGCGTGCATCGTAGCCTTGGCATTGCGACTCAAATTAAAATTATGGAAGAACTCTCGTTGGTATTTACAAGTCTGTGGTTTGATATCTCTGTTATTTTCCTACTTCTGCCTTTAGAAAAGTATAGATTGTGTCATAGAAGAAGAAAAAGTTTGAAGATCTCAAAGATTTGTTCGTCCCTTTTAGACTTTATTTTGTAATCGTTGTAGTATGCTCTTGTATCTCTACCATGTACTATTAACTTCTACAAATATATCATGGTATTGGTTGTATAAAAACTAGTAGCACTTTTCCCTATCCTTTTTGTTTTGGCAAACATCAGTACCAAAATGATCACGAGAAGATATTCAAATAGGAGCAAGCAACACCAAACTTATGAACTAAATAATTGAACATGTCACAATGAAATGCAGTAGAATTAAAAACTCACCTAGTGTGTACTAATGAGAATCAGCTAACCACATCTAGCCAAACTCTTAAACGTTTAGAGGATTAAATTTTTGAAGGAGTTATCCTCCAAAGGCAGCTCAATTCTATCAAATATACTCAATCGACGCCACATCTCTGGATAATTTTGGCTGCTCCACACTCCCACCGGAGTGCTCGGTGATATGATGTAGATGTTTTTTTTGCCTTTTACTTTTCGTCCGACGAATTTATGATGGCTTGTGGAGGTGGGGTTTGAGCTTCTTGTTGTTGATTGTAGTGTGGAGGAGGTGGATGTTGCAAGCTTCATGTCTCAATTGCATTTGTCACGCATCCAAGGCCTCGACGATCTACATTATGATAGTGCTAGGTATGTTGAAGAAAAATATTCCAAGGAGAGCAATGATCCCAATGTGGAGGAGGTCAAAGATTCCATGCATACTCAAGCAAGCACTAAGAGATCAAGGAAACTACTGGCAAGATGAAGGCATTGCTTCGTGTCATGCTTGGATGAATGCACCGCTTGATGCATTGATTGGCCCAGATCAAACCAAGGAGAGAATTTGAAGTAGGATTGAAGACTCATATTGCAACATCGTGACCATCTCATCCAAACACACTCAAGGCTCTCTTTTTCCAAACCGGGATTCAACCCCTTTCCATTAAAAACTTAACCGAAATACATCAATCACCAGACTAAGGTTCACGAAGCAAGCGGGAGGGGAGAAGTGAGTTCGACACATTGATAGGAAATCTGCCGCGTGTGCTAGGCATCGAAACACATGGTATGGGGCAAAAACCTACCAATACACAAAACACTACCCTACGACGACAAAAGAGCGGTTCCACGGAGTCTCAAATTACAAACTCATAGGATGGCCACACAACTACAACCATCTAGACAAGTTGCGTAGCCAGCCCATCCTCACGTCCCGGGCCATCTTCAGGTCTACAGTGTGTAACTGTATCAAACAGTGTCATTACATCAAACAGTCAATGAAGAAACTGGCTACCACGCCCAGGGCCAAGGCCCCTATTGCCTGGGGCCTGTCTACGCCACTGATCTAGACAAAAGCAACCCAACAAGAGCTTATGACCAATATATGCACTCCCTTCTAGCAGAGTAAACACCTTCCAGGATTAGCTCGACGAAGCAGTCGCCTCTCATTGCGAGTTGTACAACTTGAGAGTCTTTTGGACACTGTTGGGGCAACATCCAAGAGAAATTGCAACCACTGGTCCAGTTGTATTGATCAAGTCTAGCATGCACCACTTGGTGGGGTGCAAATCACGGAGTATAGGCCTATCACACTGTTGGGGAACGTAGCATGCAATTTCAAAAAAATTCCTACGATCACGCAAGATATATCTAGGAGATGCATAGCAACAAGATGGGGAGAGTGTGTCGACGTTCCCTCGTAGACCAAAAGTGGAAGCGTTAGGTTAACGCGGTTGATGTAGTCGAACGTCTTCACGATCCAACCGATCCAAGTACCGAACGTACGGAACCTCCGTGTTCAGCACACGTTCAGCTCGATGACGTCCCTCGAGCTCTTGATCCAGTAGAGGGTCGAGGGAGAGTTCCGACAGCACGACGGCGCGGTGACGGTGATGGTGATGTGATCCACGCAGGGATTCACGTAAGCACTATGACAATATGACCGAAGGAGTAATTTGTGGAGGGGGGCACCGCACACGGCTAAGAGAAATCTTGGTGTGTCTTTGGGGTGCCCCCCGCCCCCTTATATAAAGGGGGGGAGAGGTGGCCGGCCCAAGGAGGGCGCACCAAGGGGGGAGTGCTACTTGGACTCCTAGTCCAAGTAGGATCTGGCCCCCTCCTTCCAATCAACGGAAAGGGGAAAGGGGAAAGGAGGGAGAAGGAGAAGGAAAGAGGGGGGTCGCGCCCCCTCCCCTTGTACAATTTGGATGGGCAAGGGGGGCGCCACCTCCCGTGGCCTGCCTCCTTTCCTCCAATATGGCCCATTAGGCCCATTAACTTCCCCAGGGGGTTCCGGTAACCTCCCGGTACTCCGAAAAATCCCCGAACCTTCTCGGAACCATTCCGGTGTCCGTTTATAACCTTCCAATATATCAATCTTTACCTCTCGACCATTTTGAAACTCCTCGTCATGTCCGTGATCTCATCTGGGACTCCAAACAATCTTCGGTCACCAAAACACATAACTCATAATACAAATCGTCATCGAACGTTAAGCATGTGGACCCTACGGGTTCGAGAACTATGTAGACATGACCAAGACACATCTTCGGTCAATAACCAATAGCGGAACCTAGATGCTCATATTGGCTCCTACATATTATACGAAGATCTTTATCGGTCAAACCGCATAACAACATACGTTATTCCCGTTCTCATCGGTATGTTACTTGCCCGAGATTCGATCGTCGGTATCATCATACCTAGTTCAATCTCGTTACCGGCAAGTCTCTTTACTCGTTCCGTAATGCATCATCCCGCAACTAACTCATTAGTTACATTGCTTGGAAGGCTTATAGTGATGCGCATTACCAAGAGGGCCCAGAGTTACCTCTCTGATACTCGGAGTGACAAATCCTAATCTCGATCTATGCCAACTCAACAAACACCTTCGGAGACACCTGTAGAGCATCTTTATAATCACCCAGTTACGTTGTGACGTTTGATAGCACACAAGGTGTTCCTCCGGTATTTAGGAGTTGCATAATCTCATAGCCAGAGGAATATGTATAAGTCATGAAGAAAGCAATAGCAATAAAACTAAACGATCATTATGCTAAGCTAACGGATGGGCCTTGTCCATCACATCATTCTCTAATGATGTGATCCCGTTCATCAAATGACAACACATGTCTATGGTCAGGAAACTTAACCATCTTTGATTAACAAGCTAGTCAAGTAGAGGCATACTAGGGACACTCTGTTTGTCTATGTTGGGGAACATAGTAATTTCAAAAAAATTCCTACGCACACGCAAGATCATGGTGATGCATAGCAACGAGAGGGGAGAATGTTGTCTACGTACCCTCGTAGACTGTAAGCAGAAGCGTTATGACAACGCGGTTGATGTAGTCATACGTCTTCACGATCGACCGATCCTAGCACTGAAAGTACGGCACCTCCGCGATCTACACATGTTAGGCTCGGTGACGTCCCACGAACTCACGATCCAGCAGAGTGTCTGTAACACCCACAATGCGGCTATATCTCCCATGTGTCGGGGCCCGACTTAGAGGCATAGCCGCTTGGTAGTTTTGTCGCATGAGGGGTAATCCTCACACAATCCCATGTACTGAATAAGAAAGGGATAAAGCATTAGCTTACAATCGCCACTTCACACAAATAACAAGTTAAACATACATCATCTAGAGTACAATCAAGGTCTGACTACGGAACCAAGAAAAACAAGACAACCCCAAATTCTAGATCCCCGATTGTCCCAACTGGGCTCCACTACTGATCATCCGGAAAAGACACAAAACAACAACTAAGATCTTCATCGAGCTCCCACCCGAGCTCGCTTGCGTCACCTGCATTGGTATCATCGGCACCTGCAACTGTTTGGAAGTATCCGTGAGTCACGAGGACTCAGCAATCTCACACCCGCAAGATCAAGACTATTTAAGTTTATGGATAGGATAAGGTAATGAGGTGGAGCTGCAGCAAGCACTAAGAAAATATGGTGGCTAACATACGAAAATAAGAGTGAGAAGAGAAGCAACGCAACGGTCGTGAAACTAGAGTGATCAAGAAGTGATCCTGAAACTACTTACGCACAAGCATAACACAAGACCGTGTTCACTTCCCAGACTCCTCCGAAAAGAGACCATCACGGTTACATACGCGGTTGATGCATTTCAATTAACTCAAGTGTCAAGTTCTCTACCATCGGACATTAACAAATTCCCATCTGCCACATAACCGCGGGCACGGCTTTCGAAAGTTTATACCCTGCAGGGGTGTCCCAACTTAGCCCATCACAAGATCTCACGGTCAATGAAGGATATTCCTTCTCCCGAAAAGACCCGATCAGTCTCGGAATCCCGTTTACAAGACATTTCGACAATGGCAAAAGAAGACCAGAAAAGCCGCCCGATGTGCCGACAAATCCCGATAGGAGTCGCACGTATCTCGTTCTCAGGGCACACCGGATGGGCCAGACGTCGGGTTGGCATAGACCCTGGTTGCCCAGGGGACGCCAGACATCGCCCAGGTTGGACTAACACTCAGAGGAGGACTGGCCCGGGGGTAAATATAGATGACCCTCGGGCTCCGGAAACCCAAGGGAAAAAGGCTTAGGTTGTTAGGAAAATGTAAAACCAAGGTTGGGCCTTGCTGGAGGAGTTTTATTCAAAGCGAACTGTCAAGGGGTTCCCATAACACACAACCACGTAAGGAACGCAAAATCACGGAACATAACACCGGTATGACGGAAACTAGGGCGGCAAGAGTGGAACAAAACACTAGGCATAAGGCCGAGCCTTCCACCCTTTACCAAGTATATAGATGCATTAATTAAATAAGAGATATTGTGATATCCAAACATATCCATGTTCCAATAGGGAACAACCTGCATGGCACCTGCAACTAGCAATGCTATAAGAGGGGCTGAGCAAAAGCGGTAACTTAGCCAAACAACGGTTTGCTAGGAAGGTGGGTTAGAGGCTTGACATGGCAATATGGGAGACATGATATAACAACTGGTAGGTAGCACGACATAGCGATAGAACGTTTAACTAGCAAGCAAAGATAGAAGTGATTTCGAGGGTATGGTCATCTTGCCTGAAATCCCACAAGGAAGAAGAACGAGTCCAAGAAGTAGACGACCCAACGTAGTCGAACCACTGTTTAAGATATCTTCCGATATTCCGATAAATCAGCCGACTTATCACTTATTGTTGTCTAACCGATATGATAAATGGGCTGATAAATCGGCCGATATGCTAATAAACTGGCCGATTTACCCCTTATCATGGGTCGACCGATAAGTTCCTGATAAGCGATATCCCCAACATTGAGTCGAGCGAATCCTCACAACTCCGGAACGAAACCGAAGCTAACAAGAGAAGCAACCCGGAAAGAAGCAAGCAACATAGTAAACAACCATCACATAAACATGGCATGATGCACAACCAAGTATGATGCATGTCCGTTTTAAAGAGGCATGGCATGGCAAAGTGCAACAAACAATACTACAAGTTAAGTGGAGCTCAATATGCAACGAGTTGCATATTGACGAAACACCACATGACTTATTTAGTTCTCTCCCATTTATGTACTCAACAATATTAAATGTTGGTTAGCATGGCAAGGGGTGAAGCATAATAAAACTATCTATCTAGGCAAGTTTAAATGAGGCCGGAACAACAAGCAACAAGTCCGGAAAAAATCCTCATGTGCATATCTTAAAGTTGGTACTGTTCTTCCCTAAACACAATTTTAGAGTTGTTAAACATGCAAAGTAAGTACACCATGTTAATCTATGCATTTTTCTACCCCATTTACATATAAAGATTATTTAAAAAGGGGCTACGGTTATTTAGTTATGACTTAAATCATTTTAACATGGCAATATGGCAAATCATAGCAAACATCATTTTAAACATGGATCAAAGTAGCATATTATGAAACTAGACAGAATTCTAAGCATTTTACATATAAAGTTTAATTAATTCCGATGCACGGTTTCAGAGTTATTAAATGCATGAAGTCTAGGGATTTTCCTATAAAACTGTAGTCTCCGGACAAATAGATAAATTCGGCAGGCAGAAAAAATACTATCGGGCCAAAACTGAGATCTGGCCCAACATGCACAAGGGGCTGGAGGGGGGTCTGCTCACCCATGGGCCATGGCCCGCCTACAGAGGAGGCCCGCTGGACCAATGGGCGAGGCGCGGTTGTGGTGATGCGGGGAGGCAGGCCACGCTGGAATTGCAGGGGAGCCGGCTGGGCCTGCAGGCTGTTGGCCCAAGCGCGTGCAGTCGTGGGACTTGGCGCGGTCAACGGCGGGGAGGGAAGACTGGTTCGGGGCGATGCATTCAACGGCATGGGGCGGCGGCTGCTTGCGGTTCGGTGGCCGTCCAGGAGGGTGGAGATGCGGCGGCGCGCCGGATGATGCGACAGTGGCAGATCTGGGTGCGGGGAGCCTGGATCCATCCATTCCCGGCACGAAATGACAGCGACGGAGCTTGCTGTAGCGGTCATGGTGGTCTCCTGTGAACGAAAATAGAGAGAGGGAGAGGGAGATGTGAGAGACTGGAGGGAGAGCCACGTGGAAGAAAGATTAGAGGCGAGGTCGGCCTGATCCGACGGTGCTCTGGCGCGATTCGATAGCCAGAGGAGGGCGGCGGTGAGGCGACGCGGTCGAGCAGGCGCACGGGTGATTGCCTCCATTGGAGGAGCTCGAGAGTCTGTGAGAGCTCCCTGGGGGCGGCGACTGACCCGGGCTCGAGCAGGCCTGGATCGGGGCTGGGAGGGCCCGCACGTGGAGAGGTGGGAGCTGGCAACCGAGGGGTGGAAAGAGGCTGGCGGCGGCACGAGTTTTGAGGAGGAGGGTAGGGTTTCCAAATCTGGAGGCCTAGGCCTTCTTTTTATAGCATGGAGGGCTAGGTTTGATGTCTGAGGGGGCTTCAGAGTCATCCGATCGCAATCTGACGGTCGGGAAAAATGGGTTAAGGGACTCCAACGAAGAAACCACACATACTTGCAGGATGTTAGGTGTTGATCCGGATCCATCGAAAATGACTGTCCGGGTAAGGTCCGGGGGAGTTTCAGACGCGCACGCGAGGGGTCGGTTGGAACTTGTGGGTTGTGCAAAAGGCCTCGGGCTGAGAGGAGAGAAGAGAGAGAGATAGGCCCGACAACAGTTTTCGGAGATCGAAAATGTCCGACGTTTGACCGACTATATTGTCGCTATAGTTATCCATTGGGGCATCAAACGAACTCCGAATGCAATGAAATTTGACATGCTTTCTACTGACAACAAAACAACACCGCATGCCAACTTTCAACCCATTCCGAGAACATTTTCCGACCACTTATAAAATACTATTTCGGACATGCCGCAAGCGCGTGCAAGTGTGTCTGGGCTCAGAATGGACAACGGAAAGAACTAGGAGACCCGGGCGAGTGCAAGTTTTAAAACATGATGATGCAATGCACATGATGACATGGCAAGATGCAACACACAAGAAAAATACATGGCAACAACAATGAATAACTGGAAGACACCTGGCGCATCTGTCTCGGGGCATCACAGTGTCGAGGGAGAGCTTCATCAAAACGACGGCGTGATGATGGTGATGATGATGCTACCGGAACAGGGCTTTGCCTAAGCACCGCTACGATATGATCGAGGTGGATTATGGTGGAGGGGGGCACCGCACATGGCTGGAAACAATCAACTTGTGTGTCCTAGGGTGCCCCCTTTCCCACGTATATAAAGGAGCAAGGAGGGAGGCTGGCCGGCCCTTGAGGCGTGCCAGGGGAGGAGGATTCCTCCTCCTAGTAGGAGTAGGACTCCCCTTTCCTACTCCTACTAGGAGGGGAAAGGAAGGAGGAGAGGGAGAAGGAAAGGGGGCGCCCCCCCCCCTTCCCTAGTCCAATTCGGACCAGAGGGGGAGGGGGCGCGTGGCCTGCCCTGGCCGGCCCTCTCTCCCTCTCCACTAAGGCCCATGTGGCCCATTAGTTCTCCCGGGGGGAGGGTCCGCTAACCCTCCGGTACTCCGATTTTCTCCAAAATCACCCAGAACACTTCCGGTGTCCGAATATAGCCGTCCAATATATCAATCTTTATGTCTCAACCATTTCGAGACTCCTCGTCATGTATGTGATCACATCCGGGACTCCGAACTACATTCGGTACATCAAAACACATAAACTCATAATACTGATCGTCACCGAATGTTAAGCATGCGGACCCTACGGGTTCGAGAACTATCACTACAAGAAATATGTCAACTTGTGACCACCACTATTGGTCACTGAATGGTCACAAATTTCCATTTGTGACCTTTTTGTGACCAAAAACATAAGGTCAAAAGCTGGCCGTCATAAACTGACTATAGCGACCTTTCTTCTGGAATGGTCGTAGACGTTTATGACCAAAATACGTCTACTATGGCATTTTGGTCACTAGCAACCTCCCCAGGCCACGTAGGCATCCAGCGTGGCAATCTGACGTGGCACAAGATTCAGCCCGGTCCAATTCGATTTTCTACAATGGCCTAGCCCAACAATTCGGCCTATTTGTGTTTTTTTCTCATATTAATTTTGGCTAGGTAGATGGGCCAAGCCCAACAATTAAGCCTTCTCATTTTTGGGCCTAGGCCTTTTTATTTTCTTGGCCTTCAGCTTTTCACAATTGATTTTTAAGAGATTTTGTTCATTTTCCTGAATTGTTTGATTTGTGCCTTTTTAGGGCCCAAATAGTATTTGTTTCATTTTGATGTATCAGCAATTAATGATCTGATCCTCAAAAAACAATAAATAATCAACATTTCCAATATTTCAATCACACAAATTTTCATAAATGGCGACCAATATGAGTATATTATATATATTACAATCATGTGCTAGTTCACATCATCCAGGAATTTAGAACACCCAGGAAGTGCAAACACCCAGGAACATCCAGAAACATCTCTGAAGTAAACACCCAGGAACACCCAGGAACATCTATAAAGTAAACACCCAGGAAGATAAAACTAGCTACAAAGATGAAGTGTTCCCTTCTTCGAACTTCTTCAGCCTAGAGCTCCTGTAGAAGAGAGGAAATTATGTTATCATGGCTGCCAATGAAAGCAATATCTTCTAGCATAAACAAGTAGGAAAAGAATAATGAACAGAATAATAAATAGATACACAAGCAGCTAGGAGTATGTATAACAAAATAATGAAGTATGGATAACCGTAGCAACACTAGTATACTGTTGCTGAGGCATTAGTATAATGAACAGAACTTCCTAAAGTATACTACTGCTACTGCTAAGTTTGCATCAGTTTAGAGATCTTATAGAATAATTTGTTTATGCCTGGAATGCATCAGCTTGCATCAGTTTATACAATACTAGAAAGGGCATATAAAACAACAGAATTGCATAGGGCAAATAAAACGCGTTAACCTGCTGTTGCTCTACACTTCAACATGGATAATAAATCTAACATCGATGGTTGGCATCATCCTTGCGTTGGCTAGTTAAAACTAAGAGCAGCAGAGCAGATATGTGTATTATGCAGACAAATAGGGGTGCTCCTGTTGGGTTGCAACATGAAAGAGCCATGTTTATTACTGCTAAAAAATACTTAGCGACCTCAACAAATTATTATCAAAGGAATGGTAACGAATCTAAGGGTTTATTTTTGGCAAACTATCCAAGGTTGAGAAATGAAAAAATGCAAAAAAAACGTCGATCTGCTGTAGTTGTTTAACCATCACCACACTAACGAACATGTGTTCAAGAGAGTCGTTTGATCCAAAGAATTGAAGAAAAATAAACGAAAGAGAAAAATTTCAATTCTATTTAGAAGTATAGTCCAAGCTATATCTGACTTTTGATGAAATGCATAGGTCCAGCCGATGACTACACATCAGCAGCTACTTCAAACATTGGCTGGAGAAATGCTTATCTTTTTATTCTTCAATGACGTAAAAAGAAATGACAACACAGCACCAACAACAGTAGACTCTCACAGCCAACTAATATACTAGAACTAGATCAACCAAGCATTAGTTTTAAAAAAGCTCGGTTTAAGATACTTCAACGACGTAAATCTCAGTAGCATCTCCTTGTAACATCATATGCTCAGCTGACAAACGATTCACATGCAACTCCTCTACATTATATCAAACCAACACAGAGAGCTGCATCTCTAGATGAGGAACAAAAAAATGTTGATAGCATGCTAGGCATCAGTTTTAAAAAGCTCAATTTTAGATCATCAAAGACTGGAAAGGCCGCAGCGGTCTAAATGTTTCACATCCTCTGCCCAGCACAACATCATCATCGTCACGGAAATTCCCTAAACAGTCAGCTATCGACAAAAACATAGTGACCCAGAGCTACTGTGAGCATGTAAGGACCAGATACTATGCAGAGCTACTAAGCAAATAGGATCGGGCGGAAGGGCAAAGAGAGGGAGGTGGCTACCTTCTCCAATGGGGAACTTCCTGGTGGTGATGTTGAGCAGCATCCTGACGGGGCCCTTGACAGCTGCTTCTCCTTGGCGCCCTTCACCAGATCCATGGTCACTGTTCAACACATGCACGCACAAACGCATCAGATCAAAGACGCAGAAATCTAGCCAGATCCTCGGTCACCTCAACGAAAGAGTCTTCCATCTACCAAGCAAAGTTGTCACAATTTAGTTCACTCCAATCAAGCGATGTGCTAAGAGCAGAGAGAGCATAGGGCAATGAAGGGTGACAAATTATAGAAGAAAGCAGCAGAATCCTGGGCTATAAGGTAGCACTGTAACCATGGGGCCAAGAATAAGAGCACTAACTAGTTTGGAGCTGGCCAACTATGCGAACGAATAATACTAGTTCGCAGAAATTAAGCTACAGCAAATCATTGATGGTATATTACAAAATAAAAAAGAACATCTATTGCGGTGGCAAGGCAGTAAACAAGGCAGGCAGAGCAGAGCACAGGACCTTCTGTGGCACGCCGTCATGGTTGGACTGGACGATGCCCTCCTCGTCGAGCTCGAGGTCGGACTCGACTGTGTCCTCGTCTAGCCTGTTGGGCTCGGGGGTGGGGTCGCGTATGTCCTGGTCGTCCTCCTTGTCCTCCTCTTCATCGTCGATGTCGTCCACGGAGGTCTCCTGCGCTTCCAAATCCAACAAAGTAAAATTAACCAAAAAACACATGGTCCTAGATAGTATAAAATTAACCTAAAACGAACTAATACACGGAATTAGTTCAGGAAAATGGATACAAGAGGACGAATCATCCTAACTAACCAGAAACAAAACATAGCAGGTATGTACAGGGTGGATACAGATGAAATGAATTCATAGGACCTTGAACCTAGCATAGGTGAGGTGAGGCAATAATAGTCTGAATCCAATCCAAGGAAAGGCGTGGAATAAATTCCACCGCCACTAAACTCTGCCGATTCCATTCGCGTGTGAAAATCTTTAAAAGATCGAGATGCAAATTCTTCTTCTTTAACTTAGCATTCTCATGCTACTCTGGAGCGGAGTAGATGGATAGCACGCAGGCATGGAGCTGAAACTAAAGCTGACCAAGAGAAGAGAGCGAGCACACTAGGACAGACAGAGAGACAGAGGTGGTTCGCCCCCTGCCCTCCCGTCCCCTCGCCACGGTCACCGGGCTGGTCCGGCTGGCTACCACCACCACATGTGCGTCCGTCATCGCCCTGGTCGCCGGCTCTCGGACGGGGACGAGGCTCTACCTCGGAATCAGATCGGATCGAATGCACACATCGGGAGGGGAGAAGCAGGAGGGGAAGGGGTAAGGGGATTGACGAGCCTACGCAGCATCCTCTCGGTCGCACCGCCTGCTCCGGATCTTCCCTGCCAGAGCGCTCCCACCACCAACGCCGATGCCATTAGCCTACTCTTCCTCCCTTCCCTCTCTCTGAGAAACGCAATGCAGTGAGCGAACTCCTCGAGGAACTTGGCGCGGGTCGACGGAGGAGCGGTCCGCGACGAAGGATTAAGGTAGCCGGATGCGTATAGGGCGACGCAGATCGAGGTAGCCGAATGGAGATGGGGTGATGCAGATCGAGCTAGCCGGATGCGGATGGGGCGATGTGGATGGAGCCACTTGAGGGCGGGGAGGCATGGTGACTTGGGATCCTTGTTGTTGACGCAGGGGTGGAGGCCGGCCATGGTGCGGGGTGGGGAGAGGAGGAGATTTAGTGGATCTGCAGCCTGGGAGGAGAGGGGAGAGGAGCGGAGGTGGTGGCTGAGGTGAGGAGAGAGGTGGCGGCGGAAGGAAAGGGAGGACGGGTCGTCGGCCGTGGGATCTGGGGGAGGCCGGCAGCGGGATAGGGGATGGATCTGAGGTTGGGTCGGAGAGGGAGGAGCTGGCGGCGAGGAGCTGAGCGAGGAGGAGTGCGGGTGTGGGTTAGGGTTTGGGTGGTTGGGCTGCGGTTGGGTGAGGGGGTGAGGGCTGCCGTTGGATCCACAAGCATCCGATGGTGGTTGATACATGATCCGCGTGATATGCCTATGGACCAATCAGAGCGCACCAAACAATTTGAAGATTTTTTGACCATATAAATTGGTCATAATTGATTACATACAAATTTTTCATTTCATTTTTCAATGCTTAAAATGAGTTTTTTTGTGAAAGACCTATCAAATATTTGTTCAAATGATGTCATATTTTGCACAAGTTTACACAGAAGACCTAACAACGTTTCCTAAGGGAGTTTTCATTTTATTTGCATGAAAAATTCATTCTCCATTTTTCAAGTGCTCGAAATGAGGTTTTTTTGTGAAGGAACTACAACATAATTGTTGCAAAATTGTACCAAATCAATTTTATAAAATACTAGGCCATATTTAATGCACAATTGACAAAATGGTTGGGTATCAAAAGCTTTGGTCCATCTCTGGTGAAAAAGATAAATTTCCACCGATTCAGCAGGAAGCGGGTCAAATTTGAACTGTAGCTGCCTCATAGTTTGCTATTTATTTTTTCCAAAAATCATTTCTAGGTACATTAGTATCTACTTAATCAGAGAAACGTCAAAAGTTTTTTCCAAGATTCAACCACTAGTTAGGAACGGTCAAGCCCGCCGTTTTGACCGCATTTTAAACGGGCATAAACAATTCAAAAAAAATTGAGAAATTGAGAAACCTTCACATTGTGTCATTATATGTGACCAAGTTTCCAGAAAAAATAATAAACTTGTAATACTGCAATTATTTTTAAAAAGTGTTCTCATAAACGAGCTATCATGCATGAAGATTCATGGCTTTCAAGCCAAATGATCAATATTATGGCCACATTCATGGTATAGTTTGTTCAAATGATCTCATGTTGTTCACAAGGGTGCATCTTGGAATTCCAAACAATGTTGCCTAAGGGAGGTTTTATTTTCTTTGCATGGAAAATTCAATTTTCCATTTTCCGAGTGCCTGAAATGAGTTTTTTTGTGAAGGATCTACCATATATTTGTTGCAAAATTGGACCTAATAAATTTTATAAAATACTAGGACATATTTAATGCACAATTGACAAAATGGTTGGGTGTCAAAAGTTTTGATCCACCTCTGGTGAAAAAGACAAATTCCCGCCGATTCAGGTGGAACCAGGTCAAATTTGAACTGTAGATGCCTTGTAGTTTGCTTTTTATTTTTTCCATTGGGAAACCTTCGCATTGTGTCATTATATGTGGCTAAGTTCTTAGGAAAAATAACAAACTTGTAATACGGCAATTATTTTAAAAAAGTGTTCTCAGAAACAAGCTATCACGTGTGGAGATCAATGGCCTTCAAGCCAAATGATCAATCTTATGGCCACATCCATGGCATAGTTTGTTCAAATGATCTCATATTGTGCACAAGGGTGCATATTGGAATGGCAAACAATGTTGCCTAAGGAAGTTTTCATTTTCTTTGGACGAAAAAACCATTTTCCATTTTTCGAGTGCCCAAAAGGAGGTTTTTTTGTGAAGGACCGACCAAATAATTGTTGCAAAATTGTACCAAATCATTTTTCTATAATACTAGGACATATTGAATGCACAATTGACCAAATGGTTGGGTGTAAAAAGTTTTGATCCACTCTCATGAAAAAGACAAATTTCCGCTGATTCAGCTAGAAGCGGGTCAAATTTGAACTGTAGCTGCCTTGTAATTTGCTCTTTATTTTTTCCAAAAATCATTTATAGGTACATAAGTATCTATTTAATCATAGAAACACCAAAAAAATTCCAAGATTCAACCACTAGCTAAGAGCGATCATTCCCGCCATTTTGACCGCATTTTGAAACGGGCATAAAAAATTCAAAAAAAATCAAAAAATTGGGAAACCTTCGCATTGTGTCATTATATGTGGCCAAGTTCCTAGGAAAAATAACAAACTTGTAATATGGCAATTATTTTAAAAAAGTGTTCTCAAAAACGAGCTATCACGTGTGGAGATCAATGGCTTTCAAGCCAAATGATCAATCTTATGGCCACATTCATGGCATAATTTGTTCAAATGATCCCATAATGTGCACAAGGGTGTATATTGGAATGGCAAACAATGTTGCCTAAGGAAGTTTTCATTTTCTTTGGATGAAAAAACCATTTTCCATTTTTCGAGTGCCCAAAAGGAGGTTTTTTTGTGAAGGACCTCCCAAATAATTGTTGCAAAATTGGACCAAATCATTTTTATAAAATACTAGGCCATATTTAATGCACAATTGACAAAAATTTTGGGCGTCAAAAGTTTTGATCCACCTCTGGTGAAAAAGACAAATTCCCGCCGATTCAGCAGGAAGCGGGTCAAATTTGAACTGCAGCTGCCTCATAGTTTACTATTTATTTTTTTCCAAAAATCATTTATAGTTACATAAGTACCTATTTAATCATAAATACATGGTTTGATGGCGATACGTCGAGGTTTGGGCGGTGGCCAAGGCCCCCAACTCTAGAGCGCGTAAACTTGCATGCCCGACGCATGGTCACCGCGTGACCGTGGCGTTGCCATGTGTTCTGGGAAGCCTAGGCATGTCTAGTGGGTTGGGCACTCCCCAGGTAGGTTCTAGGAAGAAAATTACAACATAAGATTCTCACAAGGAGACCGATCGATGCTCAAACATGAATTAGCAGCCAAGTGTTTGATTAGCGGTACGGGAAATGCACATGGCCAATGGCCGTGAGTTTTTGCTGAGGATGATCATCTACTAAGAAGAATGTCTTCGCAAATTTTCAGATCAAAAGGAGGATCCTAGGTGGTACTTGCTTTGCAAAGTACCACACTGGACAGAAATATGAATGTTGAAGGTGGGCTCAAAATAATGAATGGATTGAGCTGAAATTTGGTGGACGATGGTTATTTGGGCATTGGAAAGCACCGTAGAAAATTGATACCATTTGGAAATGCCAAAGTGGTACTTCCTTCACAATGCTCTTCTATGGACAGAAACTTGGGAAAACTAGTGAGAGAAATTGGATGAATGAAATGAGCTCAAATTTGGTGTAGGTAAGTTACATAGGTATGGTTATGCCTTGGTAGATTTTCAGATCATTTGGGTAAGCCTAGCTAGTACTTACTTCACAAAGCTTCTCTCGAGGTAGAAACTTTGAAAATTTCCTGAGAAAGATTGACTAGGAAAATGGAGCTGAATATTATCATGTGGCAATGATTTGGGTATGGAAGAGTTCCCAAAGAGTTTGAGGTTAATAGGAGGGGTCTAGATAACACTTGCTTTGCAACGTGCCAATTTGGCCATAAAATATAAATTGAACCTGGGCTCACATAGATAATTTGCCTGAGCTGCAATTTGGAGGAGGGTGATAATTTGGGCATATGAAGAAACTGTATAAATTTCATGTCATTTGGATATATAAAAAAGGTACTTCCTTCACAATGCTTCTAGGTGGACAAAAACTTTGGAAATTTGCCGAGGAAGATTTGCTAGGCAAGTGGAGCTGAATTTTGTCATGCGGTAATGATTTGGATAGGAAAGAGTGCCCAAAAATTCCGAGGGCAATCAAGAATATATAAATAGCACTTCCTTCATAAAGTGCTGTCGTGAAAAAATGAATATTGTTGAATTAGTTTTGAACTAGGCAAGGAAGGATTTTTACATATTTGATGAAGATATGACCCAAAGAATTTATGAGATTTTTTTGGGAATTTTGGGAATGACAGAAATATAGGTTGCTTCACAACCTAGGGCAAAAACTGCCACATGGACATGACACATAGGCAAAACTGATGAGGTGGCGCCTAGTCATAGCAACCCACCACAATTTACAAGGTTATGACCATCTATATTGGTCATGATCAGCTAGAAATAAGGCAGCAGACCAGTGCTATCTGCTTTATGACCATTTCGTGTAAGGAAATTACGACCTTTCTGACCAAAATGATCGTTATAGTTTAGGTTTTGGAGCCCCCAGAACAACTTTTGACCAATTGCTCTGAAATGGTCATAGATGTATGACCAATTCTTCCAGGGTCACTAACAGAAGGTCACAAGTTGACATATTTGTTGTAGTGTATGTAGACATGACCGAGACACGTCTCAGGTCAATAACCAATAGCGGAACCTGGATGTTCATATTGGCTCCCACATATTCTACGAAGATCTTTTATTGGTCAAACCGCATAACGATATACGGTGTTCCCTTTGTCATCGGTATGTTACTGGCCCGAGACTAGATCGTCAGTATCTCAATACCTAGTTCAATCTCGTTGCTGACAAGTCTCTTTACTCGTTCCATAATTCTACATCCCGTAACCAACTCATTAGCTACATTGCTTGCGAAGCTTATAGTGATGTACATTACCGAGAGGGCCCAGAGATACCTCTCCGACAATCGGAGTGACAAATCCTAATCTTGATCTATGCCAACTCAACAAACACCATCAGAGACACCTGTAGAGCACCTTTATAATCACCCAGTTACGTTGTGACGTTTGGTAGCACACAAAGTGTTCCTCCGGTATTCAGGAGTTGCATGATCTCATAGTCATAGGAACATGTATAAGTTATTGAGAAAGCAATAACAACAAACTAAACGATCATCGTGCCAAGCTAACAGATGGCTCAAGCCAATCACATAATTCTCTAATGATGTGATCCCGTTAATCAAATGACAACTCATGTCTATGGTTAGGAAACATAACCATCATTGATTCAACGAGCTATTCAAGTAGAGGCAAACTAGTGACACTCTGTTTGTCTATGTATTCACACATGTACTAAGTTTCCGGTTAATACAATTCTAGCATGAATAATAAACATTTATCATGATATAAGGAAATATAAATAACAACTTTATTATTGCCTCCAGGGCATATTTCCTTCAGTCTCCCACTTGCACTAGAGTCAATAATCTAGATTACACTGTAATGATTCTAACACCCATGGAGTCTCGGTGTTGATCATGTTTTGCTCGTGAGAGAGGCTTAGTCTAAAGGACTGTAACATTCAGATCCGTATGTATCTTGCAAATCTCTATGTCTCCCTCCTTGACTTGATCGCAGATGGAATTGAAGCGTCTCTTGATGTGCTTGGTTCTCTTGTGAAACCTGGATTCCTTTGCCAAGGCAATTGCAGCAGTATTGTCACAAAAGATTTTCATTGGACCCGATGCACTAGGTATTACACCTAGATCAGATATGAACTCCTTCATCCAGACTCCTTCATTTGCTACTTCCGAAGCAGCTATGTACTCCGCTTCACATGTAGATCCCGACACGACGCTCTGCTTGGAACAGCACCAACTAACAGCTCCACCATTTAATAAAAACACGTATCTGGTTTGTGACTTAGAGTCATCCGGATCAGTGTCAAAGCTTGCATCGACGTAACCGTTTACGATGAGCTCTTTGTCACTTGCATATACGAGAAACATATCCTTAGTCCTTTTCAGGTATTTCAGGATGTTCTTGACCGCTGTCCAGTGATCCACTCCTGGATTACTTTGGTACCTCCCCGCTAAACTGATAGCAAGGCACACATCAGGTCTGGTACACAACATTGCATACATGATAGAGCCTATAGATGAAGCATAGGGAACACTTTTCATTTTCTCTCTATCTTCTGCAGTGGTCGGGCATTGAGTCTGACTCAACTTCACACCTTGTAATATAGTCAAGAACCCTTTCTTTGCTTGATCCCATTTGAACTTCTTCAAAACTTTAACAAGGTATGTGCTTTGTGAAATCCCAATTAAGTGTCTTGATCTATCTCTATAAATCTTGATGCCTAATATATAAGCAGCTTCACCTAGGTCTTTCATTGAAAAATTCTTATTCAAGTATCCTTTTATGCTATTCAGAAATTCAGTATCATTTCCGATCAACAATATGGCATCTACATATAATATCAGAAATGCTACAGAGCTCCCACTCACTTTCTTGTAAATACAGGCTTCTCCAAAAGTCTGTATAAAACCATATGCTTTGATCACACTATCAAAGCGTATATTCCAACTCCGAGAGGCTTGCACCAGTCCATAAATGGATCGCTGGAGCTTGCACACTTTGTTAGCACCTTTTGGATCGACAAAACCTTCTGGTTGCATCATATACAACTCTTCTTTAAGATATCCATTAAGGAATGCAGTTTTGACATCCATTTGCCAAATTTCATAATCATAAAATGCGGCAATTGCTAACATGATTCAGACAGACTTAAGCATCACTACGGGTGAGAAGGTCTCATCGTAGTCAACTCCTTGAACTTGTCGAAAACCTTTTGCAATAAGTCGAGCTTTGTAGACAGTAACATTACCATCAGCATCAGTCTTCTTCTTAAAGATCAGTTTATTCTCTATGGCCTATCGATCATCGGGCAAGTCAACCAAAGTCCACACTTTGTTCTCATACATGGATCCCATCTCAGATTTCATGGCCTCAAGCCATTTTGCGGAATCTGGGCTCATCATCGCTTTCTCATAGTTCGTAGGGTCGTCATGGTCAAGTAACATGACTTCTAGAACAAGATTACCGTACCACTCTGGTGCGGATCTTGATCTAGTTGACCTATGAGGTTTGGTAGTAACTTGATCAGAAGTTTCATGATCATCATCATTAGCTTCCTCACTTACTGGTGTCGGAATCACTGGAACTGATTTTAGTGATTGATACTTCTCCAACGTATCTATAATTTTTTATTGTTCCATGCTATTATATTATCTATTTTGGATGTTTAATGGGCTTTATTATACACTTTTATATTATGTTTGGGACTAACCTACTAACCCAAGGCCTAGTGCAAATTGTTGTTTTGTTGCCTATTTCAGTGTTTCGCAGAAAAGGAATATCAAACGGAATGAAACCTTCGGGAGAGTTATTTTTGGAACAAACGTGATCCACGGGACTTGGAGTAGACGTCAAGAAAGAAGCGAGGCGGCCACGAGGCAGGGAGGCACACCTGCCCCCCTGGGCGCGCCCCCCACCCTCATGGGCCCCTTGCAGCTCCACCGACCTACTTCTTCCTCCTATATATATCCATATACCATGAAAACATCCAGGAGCACCACGAAACCCTATTTCCACCACCGCAACCTTCTGTACCCAAGAGATCCCATCTTGGGGCCTTTTCCAGAGCTCCGCCGGAGGGGGAATCGATCACGAAGGGCTTCTACATCAACACCATAGCCTCTCCGATGATGTGTCAGTAGTTTACCACAGACCTTCGGGTCCATAGTTATTAGCTAGATGGCTTCTTCTCTCTCTTTGGATCTCAATACAAAGTTCTCCTCGATCTTCTTGGAGATCTATTCGATGTAACTCCTTTTGCGGTGTGTTTGTCGAGATCCGATTAATTGTGGGTTTATGATCAAGTTTATCTATGAACAATAGTTGATTCTTCTCTAAAATCTTTTATGTGTGATTGGTTATCTTTGCAAGTCTCTTCAAATTATCAGTTTGGTTTGGCCTACTAGATTGATCTTTCTTGCAATGGGAGAAGTGCTTAGCTTTGGGTTCAATCTTGCAGTGTCCTTTCCCAGTGACAGCAGGGGCAGCAAGGCACGTATTGTATTATTGCCATCGAGGATAAAAATATGGGGTTATTTATATCATATTGCTTGAGTTTATCCCTCTACATCATGTCATCTTTCCTAATGCATTACTCTGTTCTTATGAACTTAATACTCTAGATGCATGCTGGATAGCAGTCGATGTGTGGAGTAATAGTAGTAGATGCAGAATCGTTTCGGTCTACTTGTCACAGACATGATGCCTGTATACATGATCATGCCTAGATATTCTCATAATTATGCACTTTTCTATCAATTTCTCGACAATAATTTGTTCACCCACCGTAATATTTATGCTATCTTGAGAGAAGCCACTAGTGAAACCTATGGCCCCCGGGTCTATCTTTTATCATATAAGTTTCCAATCTATTTTACTTCGCAATCTTTACTTTCAATCTATATCATAAAAATACCAAAAATATTTATATTATTATCTTTATCAGATCTCACTCTCGTAAGTGACCGTGAAGGGATTGACAACCCCTTTATCGCATTGGCTGCAAGGTTCTTATTTGTTTGTGTAGGTACGAGGGACTTGCGTGTAGTCTCCTACTGGATTGATACCTTGGTTCTCAAAAACTGAGGGAAATACTTACGCTACTTTGTTGCATCACCCTTTCCTCTTCAAGGGAAAACCAACGCGGTGCTCAAGCGGTAGCAAGAAGGATTTCTGGTGCCGTTGCTGGGGAGATCTACGCACAAGTCAAGACATATCAAGTACCCATCACAAACTCCTATCCCTCGCATTACATTATTTGTCATTTGCCTCTCGTTTTCCTCTCCCCACTTCTAAAACGATTATCGAAAACCTTTGCCTTTTCTTCGCCTTCTTCACGTATGTATCTTTGTCTATGTTTCCATGTGCCTTCTATTTGCTTGCATCTTTACTTGCTAAAAATCTATTGATACGGATCCACTTAAAGTGTTCTACTTGGATCATCTTCGATCCTTATGCGCTCATGCTGAAACCCCAACTAGCCTAGTTGATGGGAAATCTTTAGATGAGCATGCTCATTTTGTGCATCACTGTTTGTCTGAAAAAGGGAAACTCTTATGGGATCAAATGAACAAATTGATATGTTATGCTTGGAATCTTTGTGAAATTTATGATTTTACTTATTGCTCTAAGAACCCTAAAAAACACCTCCCCTACCTATGTGAGTTTAATGATAATGAAATATTATCTTGTTATGCAAAGGGAGTTTATAGTTACTACGATATCGAACAAATTGAAGAATTTGTTGCTTTTAAGGGTGCTTATGAAGTTGCTTCTTTGATTGAAAAGTATGATATTACTCTCTACGAATCTGAAAATTTTGACATACTTAAATATTGCTATGAAAATTATGCTCATAATGCCCATGTCAGAGAATTTGTTGAAAGAATGACCATTGCTTGGGAAGAAAATAATGATATGCATGAATCTATAGATAATTATGATTCCGATGATTTGATTGAAATATCCCTTGATGAACATGATGCTTGCTATTCTTGTGGCCATGATGCCAATATTTATGAAGATGAGTTTGCTATAGTTCCTTATGTTAAACATGAGATCATTGCTATTGCACCCATACTTGATAGTTCCTTCGATGAAAAGCATGATTGCAATGATGTTATTATAAATTCTATTAATGTCAATTGTGTTAATGATATGCAAGACCCTAAGCTTGGGGGTGCTAGTTTTGCTATGACTACTATTTGTTGAATGATCATGATTGGGGTGATTCTTCTTTTGATCTTGAAAATTTACTTAAGCCCCATGATGAATATGAGATTGATAATAGTGTTTGCAATATTATTGAAAGTGGGCTTGGAGAGGTCATGACTTTAGTTAATGTTAATCCCATTATTTTGGAAGAGTGTCAACTTTGCATGCATGTGGATCGTGTTGAAAATATTTTATGTGATCACTATTTTGTTGAATTTGCTTATGATCCTACATGTAATTATTATGAGAGAGCAAAATATGGTTGTAGAAATTTTCATGTTACTAAATTACCTCTCGTTATGTTGAGATTGCTATTGTTTCTTTCCGCTTCCTTGCATATGCTAGTTTTTGCTTGCCTTGATAATTTGTTTTCCTATAAGATGCATATTCATAGGAAGTATGTTAGACTTAGATGTGCTTGTCACATGTTTTATGATGCTCTCTTTGTGCTTCAATTCTTGTCTTTCTTGTGAGCATCATTAAAATTATTAATGCCTAGCTAGGGGTGTTAAACTATAGCGCTTGTTCGGAGGCAACCCAATTTTATTTTTGTTTCTTGCTTTTTGGTTCTGTTTAGTAATAAATAATTCATCTAGCCTTTGTTTAGATGTGGTTTTATACTTTTAATTAGTGTTTGTGCCAAGTAGAACCTTTGGGAAGACTTGGGGGAAGTTTTTGCAATCTTGCTGTAAAAAACAGAAACTTTAGCGCTCACGAGATTTGCTTCCATTTTTTACTAGAGAGTGCGATTAGGTTGATTCTTTTTGCATATGATTAATAGAAAATATCTCACGCCCACCAATTTATTTCAGAATTTTTGGGGTTACAAAAGTATTCGAAACCTACAGATTACTACAGACTGTTCTGTTTTTGACAGATTCTGTTTTTCGTGTGTTGTTTGCTTATTTTGATGAATCTATGGCTAGTATCGGAGAGTATGAACCATAGAGAACTTTTAATACAGTAGGTTTAACACCAATATAAATAAAGAATGAGTTCATTACAGTACCTTAAGTGGTGGTTTGTTTTTCTATACTAACGGAGCTCATGAGATTTTCTGTTGAGTTTTGTGTTGTGAAGTTTTCAAGTTTTGGGTAGAGATTTGATGGATTATGGAACAAGGAGTGGCAATAGCCTAATATTGGGGATGCCAAAGGCACCCCAAGGTAAAATTCAAGGACAACCAAAAGCCTAAGCTTGCGGATACCCCGGAAGGCATCCCCTCTTTCGTCTTCTTCCATCGGTAACTTTACTTGAGGCTATATTTTTATTCACCACATGATATGTGTTTTGCTTGGAGCATCTTGTATGATTTGAGTCTTTGCTTTTTAGTTGAACACAATCATCCTTTCCATACACACCTTTTGGGAGAAACACACATTAATTGGAATTTATTATAATACTCTATGTGCTTCACTTATATCCTTTGAGCTAGATAATTTTGCTCTAGTGCTTCACTTATATCTTTTAGAGCACGGTGGTGGTTTTATTTTATAGAAATTATTGGTCTCTCATGCTTCACTTATATTATTCTGAGAGTCCTTTATAATAGCATGGTAATTTTCTTTGGTTATAAAATTAGTCCTAATATGATAGGCATCCAGGATGGGTGTAATAAAAACTATCATAAAAAGTGCATTGAATACTATGAGAAGTTTGATACTTGATAATTGTTTTGAGATATAAAGATGGTGATATTAGAGTTGTGCTAGTTGTGTATTTGAGAAATACTTGTGTTGAAGATTGCAAGTCCCGTAGCATGCACGTATGGTAACCGTTGTGTAACAAATTTGAAACATGAGGTGTTCTTTGATTGTCTTCCTTATGAGTGGCGGTCGGGGACGAGCGATGGTCTTTTCCTACCAATCTATCCCCCTAGGAGCATGCACATAATGCTTGGTTTTTGATAACTTGTAGATTTTTGCAATAAGTATGTGAGTTCTTTATGACTAATGTTGAGTCCATGGATTATACGCACTCTCACCTTTCCATTATTGCTAGCCTCTTCGGTACCGTGCATTGCCCTTTCTCACCTTGAGAGTTGGTGCAAACTTCGCCCGTGCATCCAAACCCCGTGATATGATACGCTCTATCACACATAAAACTCCTTATATCTTCCTCAAAACAGCCACCATACCTACCTATTATGGCATTTCCATAGCCATTCCGAGATAAATTTCCATGCAACTTTCCACTGTTTCATTCATGACACGCTTCATCATTGTCATATTTCTTTGCATGATCATGTAGTTGACATCGTATTTGTGGCAAAGCCACCATGCATAATTTATCATACATGTCACTCTTGATTCATTCCCGGTACACCCCCGGAGGCATTCATATACAGTCATATTTTGTTCTAGTATCGAGTTGTAATCATTGAGTTGTAAATAAATATAACTGTGATGATCATCATTAATAGAGCATTGTCCCAAAAAAAGAGAAAGGCCCCCAAAAAAGGGACAATGCTACTATCCTCTTTTTCCACACTTGTGCTTCAAAGTAGCACCATGATCTTTATGATAAAGAGTCAATTGTTTTGTCACTTTCATATACTAGTGGGAATTTTTCATTATAGAACTTGGCTTGTATATTCCAACAATGGGCTTCCTCAAATGCCCTGGGTATTCGTGAGCAAGCAAATTGGATGCACACCCACTTAGTTTCTAGTGCATCAGTTGCATGGCAATCCCTACTCCTTGCATTGACATCAATTGATGGGCATCTTCCTAGCCTGTTGATTAGCCGAGTCGATGTGAGACTTTCACCTTTTTGTCTTCTCCACATAACCTCCATCATCATATTCTGTTCCACCCATAGTACTATATCCATGGCTCATGCTCATGTATTGCGTGAAAGTTGAAAAAAGTTTGAGATTACTAAAGTATGAAACAATTGCTTGGCTTGTCATCGGGGTTGTGCAAGATGAGAGCATTCTTGTGTGACGAAAATGGAGCATCACCAAACTATATGATTTTGTAGGGATGAACTTTCTTTTGCCATGTTATTTTGAGAAGACATGATTGCTTAGTTAGTATGCTTGAAGTATTATTATTTTTATGTCAACATTAAACTTTTGTCTTGAATCTTTCGGATCTGAATATTCATGCCACAATAAAGAAAATTACATTGAGAATTATACTAGGTAGCATTCCACATCAAAAATTCTGTTTTTATCATTTACCTACTCGAGGACGAGCAGGAATTAAGCTTGGGGATGCTTGATACGTCTCCAACGTATCTATAATTTTTGATTGTTCCATGCTATTATATTATCTATTTTGGATGTTTAATGGGCTTTATTATACACTTTTATATTATTTTTGGGACTAACCTAGTAACCCAAGGCCCAGTGCAAATTGCTGTTTTTTTGCCTATTTCAGTGTTTCGCAGAAAAGGAATATCAAACGGAATCCAAACGGAATGAAACCTTCAGGGCAGTTATTTTTGGAACAAACGTGATCCAGGGGACTTGGAGTAGAGGTCAAGAAAGAAGCGAGGCGGCCACGAGGCAGGGAGGCGCGCCTGCCCCCCCCCCCCCCCGGGCGCGCCCCTACCCTCGTGGGCCCCTCGCAGCTCCACCGACCTACTTCTTCCTCCTATATATATATATATATCCATATACCCCGAAAACATCCAGGAGCACCACGAAACCCTATTTCCACTGCCGCAACCTTCTATACCCAAGAGATCCCATCTTGGGGCCTTTTCCGGAGCTCCGCCGGAGGGGGAATCGATCACAGAGGGCTTCTACATCAACACCATAGCCTCTCCGATAATGTGTGAGTAGTTTAGCACAGACCTTCGGGTCCACAGTTATTAGCTAGATGGCTTCTTCTCCCTCTTTGCATCTCAATACAAAGTTCTCCTTGGTATTCTTGGATGTCTATTCGATGTAACTCTTTTTGTGGTGTGTTTGTCGAGATCCGATGAATTGTGGGTTTATGATCAAGTTTATCTATGAACAATATTTGATTCTTCTCTGAAACCTTTCATGTATGATTGGTTATCTTTGCAAGTCTCTTCGAATTATCAGTTTGGTTTGGCCTACTAGATTGATCTTTCTTGCAATGGGAGAAGTGCTTAGCTTTGGGTTCAATCTTGCGGTGTCCTTTCCCAGTGACAGCAGGGGCAGTAAGGCACATATTGTATTGTTGCCATCGACGATAAAATATGCGGTTTATATCATATTGCTTGAGTTTATCCCTCTACATCATGTCATCTTGCCTAATGCATTACTCTGTTCTTATGAACTTAATACTCTAGATGCATGCTAGATAGCGGTCGATGTGTGGAGTAATAGTAGTAGATGCAGAATCGTTTTGGTCTACTTGTCGCAGACGTGATGCCTATATACATGATCTTGCCTAGATATTCTCATAATTATGCACTTTTATATCAATTGCTCGCCAGTAATTTGTTCACCCACCGTAATATTTATGCTATCTTGAGTGAAGCCACTAGTGAAACCTTTGGCCCCAGGTCTATCTTTTATCATATAAGTTTCCTATCTATTTTAATTGCAATCTTTACTTTCAATCTATATCATAAAAATACAAAAAATATTTATATTATTATCTCTATCAGATCTCACTCTCGTAAGTGACTGTGAAGGGATTGACAACCCCTTTATCACATTGGTTGCGAGGTTCTTATTTGTTTGTGTAGGTACGAGGGACTTGCGTGTAGTCTCCTACTGGATTGATACCTTGGTTCTCAAAAACTGAGGAAAATACTTACGCTACTTTGCTGCATCACCCTTTCCTCTTCAAGGGAAAACCAACTCAGTGCTCAAGAGGTAGCAGTGATGAACTACTTTCCAATAAGGGAGAAGGTACAATTACCTCGTCAAGTTCTACTTTCCTCCCACTCACTTCTTTCGAGAGAAACTCCTTCTCTAGAAAGGATCCATTCTTAGCAACGAATATCTTGCCTTCGGATCTGTGATAGAAGGTGTACCCAATAGTCTCCTTTGGGTATACTATGAAGACACATTTCTCCGATTTGGGTTCGAGCTTATCAGGTTGAAGCTTTTTCACATAAGCATTGCAGCCCAAACTTTAAGAAATGATAGCTTGGGTTTCTTGCCAAACCACAGTTCATAAGTGTCGTCTCAAGAGATTTAGATGGTGCCCTATTTAACGTGAATGCAGCCGTCTCTAAAGCATAAACCCCAAACGATAGCGGTAAATCAGTGAGAGACATCATGGATCGCACCATATCTAATAAAGTGCGGTTACGACGTTCGGACACACCATTACGTTGTGGTGTTCCAGGTGGCGTGAGTTGTGAAACTATTCTGCATTGTTTCAAATGAAGTCCAAACTCATAACTCAAATATTCACCTCCACGATCAGATCGTAGAAATTTGATTTTCTTGTTACGATGATTTTCCACTTCACTCTGAAATTCTTTGAACTTTTCAAATGTTTCAGACTTATGTTTCATTAAGTAGATATACCCATATCTGCTCAAATCATCTGTGAAGGTGAGAAAATAACAATATCCACCGCGAGCTTCAATGTTCATTGGACCACATACATCAGTATGTATGATTTCCAATAACTCTGTTGCTCACTCCATTGTTCCGGAGAACGGATTTTTAGTCATCTTGCCCATGAGGCATGGTTCGCAAGTACCAAGTGATTCATAATCAAGTGATTCCAAAAGTCCATCCGAATGGAGTTTCTTCATGCGCTTTACACCAATATGACCTAAACAGCAGTGCCACAAATAAGTTGCACTATCATTATCAAATCTACATCTTTTGGCTTCAATACTATGAACATGTGTATCACAACTATCAAATTTAGTAAAAATAGACCACTCATCAAGGGTGCATGACCATAAAAGATATTACTCATATAAATAGAACAACCATTATTCTCTGATTTAAATGAATAACCATCTCGCATCAAACAAGATCCAGATATAATGTTCATGTTCAACGTTGGCACCAAATAACAATTATTTAGGTCTAAAACTAATCCTGAAGGTAGATGTAGAGGTAGCGTGCCGACGGCGATCACATCGACTTTGGAACCATTTCCCACGCGCATCATCACCTTGTCCTTAGCCAATCTTCGCATAATCCGTAGCCCCTGTTTCGAGTTGCAAATGTTAGCAACTGAACCAGTATCAAATACCCAGGCACTACTGCGAGCATTAGTAAGGTGCACATCAATAACATGTATATCAAATATACCTTTCGCTTTTCCATCCTTCTTCCCCGCCAAATACTTGGGGAAGTTCCGCTTCCAGTGATGAGTTCCTTTGTAGTAGAAGAACTCAGTCTCAGGCTTAGGTCCAGACTTAGGTTTCTTCACTTGAGCAGCAACTGGCTTGCTGTTCTTCTTGAAGTTCCCCTTCTTCCCTTTACCCTTTTTCTTGAAACTAGTGGTCTTGTTGACCATCAACACTTGATGCTCTTTCTTGATTTCTACCTCTGCAGCTTTCAGCATTGCGAATAGCTCAGGAATCGTCTTATCCATCCCTTTCATATTATAGTTCATCATGAAGCTCTTGTAGCTTGGTGGCAGTGATTGAAGAACTCTGTAAATGACACTGTCATCAGGAAGATTAACTCCCAGTTGAGTCAAGTAGTTGTGGTACCTAGACATTCTGAGTATATGTTCACTGACAGAACTATTCTCCTCCATCTTGCATCTGTAGAACTTATTGGAGACTTCATGTCTCTCAATCCAGGAATTTGCTTGAAGTATTAGATTCAACTCCTGGAACATATCATATGCTCCATGACGTTCAAAACGTCATTGAAGTCTCGGTTCTAAGCCGTAAAGCATGGCACACTGAACTATCGAGTAGTCATCAGCTTTACTCTGCCAGGTGTTCACAAGATCTGGCGTTGCTCCTGCAGCGGGTTAGTCACCTAGCGGTGCTTCCAGGACGTAATTCTTCTGTGCAGCAATGAGGATAATCCTCAAGTTACGGACCCAATCCGTGTAGTTGCTACCATCATCTTTCAACTTAGCTATCTCTAGGAACGCATTAAAATTCAACGGAACAACAGCACGGGCCATCTATCTATAACAACATAGACATGCAAAATACTACCAGGTACTAAGTTCATGATAAATTAAAGTTCAATTAATCAAATTACTTAAGAACTCCCACTTAGATAGACATCTCTCTAATCATCTAAGTGATCACGTGATCCATATCAACTAAACCATGCTCGATCATCACGTGAGATGGAGTAGTTTTCAATGGTGAACATTACTATGTTGATCATATCTACTATATGATTCATGCTCGACCTTTCGGTCTCAGTGTTCCGAGGCCATATCTGCATATGCTAGGCTCGTCAAGTTTAACCCGAGTATTCTGCATGTGCAAAACTGGCTTGCACCCGTTGTGTGTGAACGTAGAGCTTATCACACCCAATCATCACATGGTGTCTCGGCACGACGAACTATAGCAAAGGTGCATACTCAGGGAGAACACTTATTCTTTGAAATTTAGTGAGATATGATCTTATAATGCTACCGTCGAACTAAGCAAAATAAGATGCATAAAGGATAAACATCACATGCAATCAATATAAGTGATATGATATGGCCATCATCATCTTATGCCTTTATCTCCATCTCCAAAGCACCGTCATGATCACCATCGTCACCGTCTTGACACCTTGATCTCCATCGAAGCATCGTTTTCGTCTCGCCAACTATTGCTTCTACGACTATCGCTACCGCTTAGTGATAAAGTAAAGCAATTACATGGCGATTGCATTTCATACAATAAAGCGACAACCATATGGCTCCTGCCAGTTGTGGATAACTGTGTTACAAAACATGATCATCTCATACAATAAAATTTAGCATCATGTCTTGACCATATCACATCACAACATGCCCTACAAAAACAAGCTAGACATCCTCTACATTGTTGTTGCAAGTTTTACGTGGCTGCTACGGGCTGAGCAAGAACCATTCTTACCTACGCATCAAAAACCACAATGCAGTATAGTGATTGCTTTTTCATCTTCAGAAAGAACCCTGTTCATTGAATCTGATTCAACTAAAGCTAGAGAAACAGACACCCACTAACCACCTATGTGCGAAGCACGTCGGTAGAACCAGTCTCGCGTAAGCGTACGCGTAATGTCGGCCTAGGCCGCTTCATCCAACAATGCCGCTGAATCAAGAATCAACTAGTGACGGCAAGCAATATGTATATACCCACGCCCACAACTCCTTTGTGTTATACTCGTGCATATAACATCTACACATAAACCTAGCTTGGATGCCATTGTTGGGGAACGTAGTAATTTCAAAAAAAATCCTACGCACACGCAAGATCATGGTGATGCATAGCAACAAGAGGGGAGAGTGTTGTTTACTTACCCTCGTAGACCGTAAGCGGAAGCGTTATGACAACACGATTGATGTAGTCGTACATCTTCACGATTGACCGATCCTAGCACCGAAAGTACGACACCTCCACGATCTGCACACGTTAGGCTCATTGACGTCCCACAAATTCACGATCCAGCAGAGTGTCGAGGGAGAGCTTCGTCAGCACGACGGCATGATGACGATGATGATGATGCTACTGGAACAGGGCTTTGCCTAAGCACCGCTACGATATGACCGAGGTGGATTATGGTGGAGGGGGCACTGCACACGGCTGGAAACAATCAACTTGTGTGTCCTAGGGTGCCCCCTTGCCCCTGTATATAAAGGAGCAAGGGGGAGGCCGGCCGGCCCTTGGGGCGCGCTAGGAGAGGAGGGGTCCTCCTCCTAGTAGGAGTAGGACTCCCCTTTCCTACTCCTACTAGGAGGGGGAAAGGAAAGAGGAGAGGGAGAAGGAAAGGGGGCCTGAGGGAGTCCTGGACTAAGGGGTCCTCGGGCGTCCGGCCTGTTATCCATGGGCTGGACTGATGGGCTGTGAAGACATGAAGGCCGAAGATTGCACCGTGTCCAGATTGGACTCTACTTGGCGTGGAAGGCAAGCTTGGCGACCAAAGATTCCTTCTTATGTAACCGACTCCATGTAAACCCTAGATCCCCTCGGTGTCTATATAAACCGAAGGGGGTAGTCCGGAAACGACAACACATATACTCATTACCATACCCACATAGGCTAGACTTCTAGGGTTTAGCCATTACGATCTCGTGGTAGATCCCCTCTTGTAACACTCATATTCATCAATATCAATCAAGCAGGAGGTAGGGTTTTACTTCCATAGAGAGGGCCTGAACCCGGGTAAACATTGTGTCCCCTGTCTCCGGTTACCATCGATCCTAGACGCACAGTTCGGGACCCCCTACCCGAGATCCGCTGGTTTTGACACCGACATTGGTGCTTTCATTGAGAGTTCCATTGTGGCATCGACGAAAGGCTCAATGGCTCGCCTTGTCATTAAAGACAATATTACCACGGGGCTAGTTTTGGCCTCGGGCCAAACCCTCTGGCTGGGCGACTTTACTATGATCGCCCGTTCGGCCGCGGGGCCGACGATGACCTCTCGGGCCATCGAAAATCATCTTCGCATCAACTCCAAGCACTCCAAGCAGATGGATCCAGTTGAGTTTTCGTCCTTAAACGAGCTCCTAGATCGCATCGCTGCTTTGGGAATCGCCACAGATTACGATCAGATCGGGCCTAAAACCGATCAGGGAGAAACCGAAATCCCACCGGTCACCCACCAGATCGCGGCAGTCCTGGAGCAGGACGGCGAGTTTTCTTCTATATTGAAGACGGACTATGTTCGGGTCGCCGTTCATGAAGAGTCGGATACTCACCCACGAAAGGACGCAATCAGCCCTCCAAACATAGCATCGGACGGCGGTTCCAAACAATCGGAAGATATTCCAGAACCCAGATTGTCTAGTCCAGAAGGCCTTCGGACTCCGGACAACCGGCTATGTCGGGGTTCGAATTTATTTCCACCCACCCACCCGAATATTGAGGCTCTCATGAGCATAAAACAACAACCTCGGGAGAAGGTCCACCACTTTTGGGCCAGATTCCTCCTTGTCAAGGACAAGGTAAAGGATTGCCGTGACGAGGATGCAATATCAGCGTTCTACAAAAACTGTGCGGACGAAGGAATCCTCAACACCGTCAATCGCCGCTGCATACTGAAATTCGCTGACTTAGCAACCATCGTACACAAATACTGCGCGATGGAAAGCGCTTGGGAAACTCGGGCAGCTCGCTGGGAACCACCAGACCCAACCCAACTTCCCCTACAGGCGAAAAGGGCGTACCCTCGTGGCACGCCCAATCCAACAGTCAAAAAACACAAAGCCACTATACGTCAAGGCACTGTTCTGGAAGGGTGGATCGATGGCCCATGCAAAATACATACAATAGTAGATACCGTGGCAACCCATAGCCTTAGAGCATGTTGGATACTACGACAGGTAGCCAAGAGAGGTGAGGACATCCTTATCAAGGACGCCCCAGAATAACACCCCCCATAAGAAGACGACCCAAGAGTATTGACAGTCTTCGAGACATTCGCTTCAAATAACAAGCGCAAAAGGGCACTTCGCGAGCTCAACCAAGTATGCCAAATTGTTGTAATAAACCCATGGAACGACACGGCTATAACATTCAAACCCGGTGATGAACCAAAGTACAGAATAGCACGAGCACCAGCCGTGTTAGTCCTCAGCCCCATCATGGACAGGTTTCGACTCACCAAGGTCCTCATGGACGGCGGCAGCGGACTAAATCTCATTTATGAGGACACACTCCATAAAATGGAAATAGACAAGAGCCGCATCAAACAAAGAAACACAACCTTCCGGGGAATTATTCCTAGTTGGGAGGCGCGGTGCGTGGGCAAAATCACACTTGACGTGGTATTCGGGTCACAAGAGAACTATAGGTCCGAAGAAATAACCTTCCAAGTAGCCCCTTTCAGCAGCGGATATCACGCCCTGTTGGGGCGGGATGCTTTTACACGCTTCCAAGCTATACCTCACTACGGATATATGAAGCTCAAAATGCCTGGACCAAATGGTATAATCACTCTCGTCAGTGATCTGGACATAGCACTCCGCGCTGAAAACAAAACCGCATCCTTAGCCCTAGAGGCGCTATCCGAAGCCCTCGCGGCTGAAGAATTAACCGCACTATGCTCCACAGTGGACAGGGACGACGTGATCCTTGACAAACGCCCCAAATCCACCTCATTCAAACCGGTAGAAGAAATAGTCAAATTCCAGGTCCACCCAACGGACCCCAAGAAGACATCATCCATCGGAGCTCAACTGAACCCAACAGTTGATGCCGCACTACGAGAATTCCTGCGCGAAAACTGGGACATATTTTCTTGGCACCCTTCGGACATGCCAGGGATCCCACGCAAGCTGGCCCAACATAGCCTCAATATATTAAAGGGGTTTAAACCGGTTAAGCAAACACTGCGGCACTTTTCTGAACCCAGGCGACAAGCCATGGGGAAGGAGCTGGCCAAACTCATCGAGGCCGGATTCATTAGAGAAATTAAACATCCGAACTGGCTGGCAAACCTGGTGATGGTACCAAAGAAGGACAAATCCTGGCGCCTGTGCGTCAATTTCAAAGACCTCAACAAAGCATGCCCTAAGGATCCCTTCCCCCTCCCCCGCATTGATCCAATCATTGATGCCACCGCAGGACACGACTCACTGTGTTTCCTTGATGCATACTTCGGATACCATCAAATCAAAATGAAAGAATTTGATCAAGCTGCAACAGCATTCATTACCCCATACGGGCCATTCTGCTTCAATACCATGCCCTTTGGGCTCAAGAATGCCGGCGCCACATATCAATGCATGATTCAAACATGCCTGGAGAAACAGATTGGCAAAACAGTAGAAGCTTGCGTTGATGACGTCATCATCAAAACCAAACACGTGGAAACACTAATAGACGACTTACATCTTACCTTCGACAACCTCAGGGCGTATGACATCAGGCTCAACCCGGAAAAGTGTGTGTTCGGTGTCCCCGCTGGAAAACTGTTGGGCTTCATCGTCTCCAATAGGGGAATCGAAGCAAACCCAGCCAAAATCCAAGCTTTGTCACAATTGGCTAAACCAATAGACCTTAAACAAGTTCAAAAACTTGCAGGTTGCGTGGCAGCTCTAAGCCGCTTTATCTCCAGATTAGGAGAAAAGGCACTGGCACTCTATCGCCTTCTACGGCGAACCGACCACTTCGAGTGGACGGACGCAGCAACAGCCGGACTAGAAGAAATAAAAACCCTTCTTGCGAGCAATCCAATCCTGGTCGCACCAAACGCCAGCGGACCGATGTTATTATAGATATTAGCAACACACCAGGTGGTGAGCGCCGTACTCGTTGTTGAACGAGAACAGAACGGACATAAATTCCCGCTTCAGAAGCCAGTATACTACGTGTCTACTGTCCTTACACCATGCAAATCCCGGTACCCTCATTATCAAAAAATAGCATATGCGGTCTTCATGGCATCCCGAAAGCTTCGTCACTACTTCCAGGAGTGTTCGATCACGGTGGCCTCCGAAGTACCACTCAACGACATTATAAACAACCGCGATGCTACGGGCCGGATTGCCAAATGTGCCATTGAACTCTTGCCATTCGACATTACATACAAACCACGTCGAGCTATCAAATCCCAAGTTCTGGCCGACTTCATCGCCGAATGGAGAGAGGCCGAACTCCCTAAAGATTACGGCACATACTCCAATTGGGTCATGCACTTCGACGGCTCCAAAATGCTGGCAGGGTTAGGAGCGGGTGTCGTTTTAACGTCCCCCACCGGAGACATCGTCCAGTATGTTCTACAAATACTATACGCAAACTCCAATAACGTAGCCGAATACGAGGCCTTATTGCATGGTCTCCGGATGGCTGTCTCCATGGGCATACAACGCCTAGAAGTGCGCGGGGACTCAAACCTTGCAATATCTCAAATGAATGGAGATTTTGACGCTAAAGATCCGAAGATGGCAGCATATCGCAACACAGTCATAAAAATGTCGGCCCGGTTCGAGGGGCTCGAGTTCCATCATGTGGCTCGAGAAAGTAATCAAGCGGCGGGTGTTCTTGCTCATATTGGCGCTAAGTGCGACCCCGTCCCACCTAATATCTTCCTGGAAAGGCTCTTCAAGCCATCCGTGGTGTGGCAGGGGGAAAACGGCAACACTAGTCTGGACCCAAACATAACCCCAGATCCTGGAAACATCGACATAACACCATCGGCACATCTCATCATGGCAGTCATTGCCCCATGGATCGAACCCTTCCTGGCCTACCTTAATAGGAAGGAGCTTCCTGAGGACCAGAATGAGGCCCGCTGCATTGTCCAGCGCTCGAAGGCCTACAAGGTTCATGATGAAGAACTCTACAAGAAAAGCGCCACCAGAGTCCTTCAACAATGTATATCCGAGGAAGAGGGGCGACAGGTCTTGGCTGAAATTCATGCCGGACTCGGCGGTCACCACGCCGCAGCTCGGGCCCTTGTTAGCAAGGCCTTCCGTACAGGGTTTTATTGGCCGACGGCCCGAGCGGATGCACAGGACCTTGTCCAACATTGCGTTGGATGCCAACTCTTTGCCAACCAAAGCCAGATGCCCCCACTAACCTGCAAACAATCCCCATCACTTGCCTTTCACGGTCTGGGGACTCGACATGGTTGGACCCCTTAAAGGGGGAAGCCATAAGAAAAAATATCTGCTGGTTATGGTGGAAAAATTCACTAAGTGGATAGAGGCTAAACCAGTCAAAACGGCTGAGTCCGGCCCGGTGATAGAGTTCATATCCGATGTTGTGCACCGTTATGGTGTTCCACACAGCATCATCACTGACAACGACTCCAATTTCACAGCCGACGAGGTAAAAACCTAGTGTACTACTCTAGGTATCAAACTCGATTACGCCTCCGTCTACCACCCACAAACCAACGGTCAAGTAGAACGCGCCAACGGTCTTATTATGAGCGGCATCAAGCCCAGGCTAGTGCGGTCTTTGAAAGAATCAGACAAACACTGGGTTGAGGAGCTCGACTCCGTACTCTGGGGGCTGCGGACCACGCCCAACCGTACTACCGGATACACACCTTTCTTCATGGTGTATGGTGCAGAGGCCATATTGCCCTGCGATATTATTCATGACTCATCAAGAGTGCGTATGTATGAAGAGAGAGAAGCCGAGCTCGATCAGCAGGACAGCCTAGATGCCCTGGAGGAGGAACGTGATGTCGCAAAAGCTCGTTCAGCAGTTTACCAACAGCAGGCTCGAAGATATCAAAGCAGAGAAGTACGGGCCAAGCCTTACAATGTCGGCGAACTCGTTCTACGCCTCCCAAAGAAGAAAAAGGACAAACTCAAGCCCAAATGGGAGGGTCCCTTCATAATTGATGAAGTTCTCATCGGAGGAGCGTACCGTCTTCGCGATGCATCAGACAATCGCCTCGAGCCGAACCCCTGGAACGCGGCCAGACTCCGGAGATTCTACGCCTAGTGCTAAACTCATAGTTCGTCTCCTCCTCCCCTGTAGTTTCCATTATTTTTTCTCTCTTTTCCGATTACTTTCTTTCCTCGCTTTAAAAGCTTTAAGTACGGCTAGACCGCACGCCATTGGCACATACATCTTTAAACATGTACGCCACTTATACCCGGGGGCTTCTCAGACAGAAGTTCTTGTCATTCCTTGAGCAACAAGCTCCTCGCATATGAGTTTTTTCATATGTACCTTTTATTTGCCACTATATGCATCGATATGACTTAAGTTTGGCCAAGTTGGGTTGCCTAGCTCCTGTGCTTATGCCCTACGTTCCCGTTAGTTCGGCTAGGGCATAAAGGGAGCACCTCTGCGATTGTTGCTGCCGGGTCATCCGGATGTGTACCTCAGACTAGGTGAAGCCGAAAGCTAGCGTTCTTAAGGGAATATTCGGTCGGTGAATTAAAGATGTTTTCTAAACTCACTCCATTGTGCACCCCCAGAAGTTATACAAACTGTGGTGCTCGCATCACAATTCAGGCATGTACATTAAATGCATGCACACCCAGGGAAAGGAACCCTTAACGAAACTATTCTCTCTGGAAGATGTTTCTTACAATATAAATGTAATATAACATGGCTAGCCGGATACAACTTGTCTGTTAAAGCAACTATGACCCCTGCGTCTAGTTTTCCAAGCATACCCTGGCCTATTCGGCCGCAATGGTATTCGGAAACACTCCGCACCTTAGAGTCCGGAGGTTGAAGCGAAAAGGTCTGCCATGACAAATGATATACAATTCAGCTAGATGAGGGAAGTACACAGTCACTTGGACTCGAACACCTCTTCCTCTACACCTTCCAACAGGCAGTCTAACTTACAATCCTGCTGAGAATATTTGGCGGCCACCTCTACTTGGTCATATACTATACTAACGGGAATTTCTTCCCCATTCGACCCTACTGGCCCAACACGAGCCATGTGATTAGGATTCAGCTAGATGTTTCTTCACCATGGCCCAGGCCTCTCGCACACCCTCTCGGCAGGCAGATATCTTCCACAGCCAGATACGCCGCAGCGCTCCCTTGAACAGCTCTACCAGCTTCTCCATGCTTCCTGGAGGGGAGTCGGATGGCCATAAAGCCTTGGCTACACTCCGCATAGCCTGCCGAGCTTGCTCGTGCAACTGCGACAGCTCCCGCAGAAGATCATTTGATGATCCGGACACTTCCTCTTCGGGGCGGTTCATCAACAAACCTGCAATTACAACTATATCAGCTACCGCTACCTCCAAACTGTTGTAATATAAAAGCGGCCACATACTGAATATGCCGCCTCGGAGCTTCTTGTTCTCCTTCACAGAGCTGGCTAGCTGCACTCGCACATCTTTCAGTTCTTCGACTAGGTTGATGTTCGAATCCTGGATTTTCTTTTTCTCTTCAACGACCTTTGTCAATACACGCTCGCCAGCTACTAGAAGCTTTTTGGCTCTGTGTTCTTCACTTCGAGCGGCGTTCAGCTGCTCTTGTACTTGGTCTAAACGACCCAACACAAAAATTAGAACCCAGATTCACACTATCGGTGTAGCCTTACGAATTTTCGATGGAGGAAAAATATTACCTGGAGATGCCTTGTATTTCTCCAGTTCGGCATTAGCAGCAAGCAGCTGGCGCTGACACTTTTCTAGTTCCTGAGCCAGCTGGGTATTCTTCTCTGTAAGAACCTGGTTGTACATTGATCCTTAAATCAGTTGATTCAACTCCTTTAAGTCTCGGGGACTACTGGCATATGGTTGTCATAATCAGACAAATCGAATTTACCTGCACATCTTTCAGATGTTGCTTTGTGGCCCTGCTAATCCCATCTCGAGCAGCCGGATGTACGCATTGGCTGCGTTGAAGGCATTAAACGACTCTTCCGAAAAGCCAAGATCTTGTAAAAGGGCCCGGCGGTGCCGATGATTCATAGCACTCTCCACTTCTGAGTTGGTGACCGATACATGGTCCGAATCCTCGGCTGGAGGATAGTCCGGCGTCGCCCCTACATCAGCCCCCGTCTTCACGGCGGGATTTGAATCTTGGATGTGGGAAGTACAGCCGCTCGGACCCCCAGATACAGTCCGACGCGCCTTCCTCCTGACAAATGGGAAACAGGAAGGTCACGGTTGGACGTGACTGCTCAGGGGAAGGTCGGTGAATTCATACCTCTTCGATGAAGGCGCAGCCGTGTCTTCATTTGCTTTCCTCTTGGAAGGATTGTCCGGCGCGGGAGCCGTTCTCTTCGAAGTCGTCGAACGTCTCCCCTGCGAAGCACGATACGGTGCGATGGGTAAGATGGAATAAGAGCACTCTTTTAGAGAAGGCGATTTCTTAATTATTTACCCGAGAAGCAGGAAGAAGGCCTGGATAGTCTACGGTAATGGACACTTCTGTGCCGTCGTAGCTGGTCTGGTAGAACACTCCCTCCGCAAGCACCACAAATATATCCACGTCTTCTTCGAACCCGAGATCTAGCTCCCGGTTGTGGTCCTCCGGCTGTGGGGCGGGACTATAAAATCCATCGGTGACCTTTCGCCAGTGTTGTCATAAGCAAACAAGCTAGAAGTTTATCAAAAGAAATTGGGGATGGAAGAAGAAAAAAACGGAGGGGTCGGGCCTTACCCAGCTGGGAGGGTTATACATAGAATACCCGTCTCTAGATTTGATGCGGAGAAATTCCTTTTCCTCCCCTTTGAACAGTTCGGCTAATATCTTAGCCAAAGCGGCAGGGGTATCTGGACCTTTCCAGCCGCAGCGAGAAGCGTCGTCCTCCCCATTATAGTGCCACATGGGAAGCCCTCTGTATTGGAGCAGTTGAACCCCTCGCGCTATGGAAATTGCCATAACCTCGATTACTGTGAGTCCGGGCTGAGTGAGCTCTCTTATCCTGCTCATCAGCTGACGAACCTCCGCGCTGTCTTCCTCTTCAAGACTTCGGGGACGCCAACTATGGCGTTTCTTCAGCAGGACACGAGCAAATTCAGGAAGACCCTTTCGAATCGGGTCAGGAAGCGCAACGTCCTCTATATAAAACCATTCGGAAGGCCATTCATCAAGTGCCTTCCTTGGTGTGCCGGATGGATATCCGGTATCGGCGACGCGCCACACTTCGGCTCCGCCCACTTCAAATATTGACCCTTCGAGATTACGCAGGACGAGACAAAACGGCTTCCTCCACAACTCGAAGTGAGCCTCGACACCCAGGAAAAGTTCACATAAAGCGACGTAACCCGCAATGTGCAGAATGGAGGCCGGAGTGACATGGTACAGCTGAAGGCCCTAATATTCCAGAAGCCCTCGAAGGAACGGATGGATTGGAAATCCGACGCCTCTTAGCAGGTAGGGGACAAAACACACTCGCTCCCCACAGACGGATTGGGGAAGTCCTCTGCCTGAGTCCCCTCATTGAAGGAAGCTAGCCCCGATCGAACAGGGACTAGATCTGCATGTGGAAGGAATCCTTGCATTTGCAACTTTGTCAAACGGCTATGAGACACGGAACACCTCTCCCACTCGCCTTTCTATGGGCTGGGATGAGCGGAGGAGCTGGGAGCATTAGCCATGCCAGAACGGTTTCTCCTAAAGCAGTCTATAGGGATTTCTTCTACGTAGCGCCGAATGGATCTGGGGTCCAATCTCTTTAAATAGGCGCTCTTCCTCGCATGAAGGGGGTGTTATTCGCAAAAATACCCTGACTTTCCACATTCACTCGACACGTGGAGGACAAAGACTATTCAACGCACGGAAGCCAAGGAGGCGACATTGGATCAATGGCTGAATACATACTTGGAGATCGTCGAAGGGAGAACCCGCCTTGCAATGCCGAAGACAGTATGTGTGCCGAGCACCTCGTTATTCAAGACTGGTTCGGGGGCTACCGAGGGAGTCCTGGACTAAGGGGTCCTCGGGCGTCCGGCCTGTTATCCATGAGCCGGACTGATGGGCTGTGAAGACATGAAGGCCGAAGACTGCACCGTGTCCGGATTGGACTCTACTTGGCGTGGAAGGCAAGCTTGGCGACCGAAGATTCCTTCTTATGTAACCGACTCCATGTAAACCCTAGATCCCCTCTGTGTCTATATAAACCGAAGGGGGTAGTCCGGAAACGACAACACATATACTCATTACCATACCCACATAGGCTAGACTTCTAGGGTTTAGCCATTACGATCTCATGGTAGATCCACTCTTGTAACACTCATATTCATCAATATCAATCAAGCAGGACGTAGGGTTTTACCTCCATAGAGAGGGCCCGAACCTGGGTAAACATTGTGTCCCTTGTCTCTTGTTACCATCAACCCTAGACGCACAGTTCGGGACCCCCTACCCGAGATCCGCCGGTTTTGACACCGACAGGGGTGCCGCCCCCCTTCCCTAGTCCAATTCGGACCAGAGGGGGAAGGGGCGCGCGGCCTGCCCTGGCCGGCCCTCTCTCTCTCTCCACTAAGGCCCGCGTGACCCATTAGTTCTCCGGGGGGTCCGGTAACCCTCCGGTACTCCAGTTTTCTCTGAAATCACCCGGAACACTTCCAGTGTCTGAATATAGACGTCCTATATCAATCTTTATGTCTCGACCATTTAGAGGCTCCTCGTCATGCCCGTGAACACATTCGGGACTCAGAACTACCTTCGGTACATCAAAACACATAAACTCATAATACCGATCGTCACCGAACGTTAAGCGTGTGGACCCTACGGGTTCGAGAACTATGTAGACATGATCGAGACACGTCTCCGGTCAATAACCAACAACAGAATCTGGATGTTCATATTGGCTCCCACATATTCTATGAAGATCTTTTATTGGTCAAACCGCATAACGATATATGTTGTTCCCTTTGTCATCGGTATGTTACTTGCTTGAGATTCGATCGTTGGTATATCAATACCTAGTTCAATCTCGTTGCCGGCAAGTCTCTTTACTCGTTCCGTAATGCTACATCCCGTAACCAACTCATTAGCTACATTGCTTGCAAGGCTTATAGTGATGTACATTACCGAGAGGGCCCAGAGATACCTATCCGACAATCGGAGTGACAAATCCTAATCTCGATCTATGCCAACTCAACAAACACCATCAGAGACACCTGTAGATCACCTTTATAATCACCCAGTTACGTTGTGACGTTTGGTAGCACACAAAGTGTTCCTCCGGTATTCGCGACTTGCATGATCTAATAGTCATAGGAACATGTATAAGTTATGGAGAAAGCAATAGCAACAAACTAAATGATCATCGTGCTAAGCTAACGGATGGGTCAAGTCAATCAAATCATTCTCTAATGATGTGATCCCGTTAATCAAATGACAACTCATGTCTATGGTTAGGAAACATAACCATCATTGATTCAACGAGCTAGTCAAGTAGAGGCAAACTAGTGACACTCTGTTTGTCTATGTATTCACACATGTACTAAGTTTCCAGTTAATAAAATTCTAGCATGAATAATAAACATTTATCATGATATAAGGAAATATAAATAACAACTTTATTATTGCCTCTAGGAGTACGACAAGCTCTTTGTTACCTCCATAAACGAGAAACATATCCTTAGTCCTTTTCAGGTATTTCAGGGTGTTCTTGACCGCTGTCCAGTGATCCACTCCCGGATTACTTTGTTACCTCCCTGCTAAACTTATAGCAAGGCACACATCGGGTCTGGTACACAGCATTGCATACATGATAGAACCTATGGCTGAGGCATAGGGAATGACTTTCATTTTCTCTATATCTTCTGTAGTGGTCGGTTATTGAGTCTGACTCAACTTCACACCTTGTAACACAGGCAAGAACCCTTTCTTCGACTGATCCATTTTGAACTTCTTCAAAACTTTATCAAGGTATGTGCTTTGTGAAAGTACAATTAAGCGTATTGATCTATCTCTATAGATCTTGATGCCCAATATATAAGCAGCTTCACCAAGATCTTTCAAAAAATTCTTATTCAAGTATCCTTTTATGCTATCCAGAAATTCTATATCATTTCCAATCAACAATATGTCATCCACATATAATATTAGAAATGCTACAGAGTTCCCACTCACTTTCTTGTAAATACAGGCTTCTCCAAAAGTCTATATAAAACCATATGCTATGATCACACCATCAAAGCATATATTCCAACTTCGAGAGGCTTGCACCAGTCCATAAATGGATCGCTGGAGCTTGCAGACTTTGTTAGCACCTTTAGGATCGACAAAACCTTCTGGTTGCATCATATACAAGTCTTCTTTAAGATATCCATTAAGGAATGCAGTTTTGACATCCATTTGCCAAATTTCATAATCATAAAATGCAGCAATTGCTAACATGATTCGGACAAACTTAAGCATCATTACAGGTGAGAAGGTATCATCGTAATCAACTCCTTGAACTTGTCGAAAACCTTTCGCAACAAGTCGAGCTTTGTAGACAGTAACATTACCGTCAGCGTTAGTCTTCTTCTTGAAGATCCATTTATTCTCTATGGCTTGCCGATCATCGGGCAAGTCAACCAAAGTCCACACTTTGTTCTCATACATGGATCCCATCTCGGATTTCATGGCTTCAAGCCATTTCGCGGAATCTGGGCTCATCATCGCTTCATCATAGTTCGTAGGTTTGTCATGGTATAGTAACATGACTTCCAGAATAGGATTACCGTACCACTCTAGTGTGGATCGTACTATGGTTGACCTACGAGGCTCAGTAGTAACTTGATCTAAAGTTTCATGATCATCATCATTAGCTTCCTCACTAATTGGTGTAGGAATCACTGGAACTGATTTTTCTGATGAACTACATTCCAATTCGGGAGAAGGTACAATTACCTCATCGAGTTCTACTTTCCTCCCACTCACTTCTTTCGAGAGAAACTCCTTCTCTAGAAAGGATCCATTCTTAGCAACAAATATCTTGCCTTCGGATCTATGATAGAAGGTGTACCCAACAGTCTCCTTTGGGTATCCTATGAAGACACATTTCTCCGATTTGGGTTCGAGCTTATCAGGTTGAAGCTCTTTCACATAAGCATCGCATCCCCAAACTTTAAGAAACGACAACTTAGGTTTCTTGCCAAACCACAGTTCATATGGTGTTGTCTCAACGAATTTAGATGGTGCCCTATTTAATGTGAATGCAGCTGTCTCTAAAGCATAACCCCAAAATGATAGCGGTAAATCGGTAAGAGATATAGAATGCACCATATCTAATAAAGTATGATTATGACGTTCGGACACACCATTACGCTGTGGTATTCCAGGTGGCATGATTTGCGAAACTATTCCACATTGTTTCAAATGAAGACCAAACTCATAACTCAAATATTCACCTCCACGATTAGATTGTAGAAACTTTATTTTATTGTTACAATGATTTTCCACTTCACTCTGAAATTCTTTGAACTTTTCAAATGTTTCAGACTTATGTTTCATTAAGTAGATATACGCATATCTGCTCAAATCATCTGTGAAGGTTAGAAAATAACGATACCCGCCACGAGCCTCAACACTCATCGGACTGCATACATCAGTATGTATTATTTCCAATAGGTCAATTGCTCACTCCATTGTTCCGGAGAACAGAGTCTTAGTCCTCTTGCCCATGAGGCATGGTTTGCAAGCATCAAGTGATTCATAATCAAGTGATTCCAAAAGCCCATCAACATGGAGTTTCTTCATGCGCTTTACACCAATATGACCTAAACGGCAGTGCCACAAATAAGTTGCACTATCATTATTAACTTTGCATCTTTTGGCTTTAATATTATGAATATGTGTATCACTACAATCGAGATTCAACAAAAATAGACCACTCATCAAGGGTGCATGGCCATGAAAGATATTACTCCTATAAATAGAACAACAATTATTCTCTTATTTAAATGAATAACCGTCTCGCATCAAACAAGATCTAGATATAATGTTCATGCTCAACGCTGGCACCAAATAACAATTATCTAGGTCTAAAACTAATCCCGACGGTAGATGTAGAGGTAGCGTGCCGATGGAGATCACATCGACTTTGGAACCATTTCCCACGCGCATCATCACCTCGTCCTTAGCCAATCTTCGTTTAATCTATAGCCCATGTTAGAGTTGCAAATATGAGCAACAGAACCAATATCGAATACACAGGCGCTACTATGAGCATTAGTAAGGTACACATCAATAACATGTATATCAAATATACCTTTCACTTTGCCATCCTTCTTATCCGCCAAATACTTGGGGCAGTTTCGCTTCCAGTGACCAGTCCCTTTGTAGTAGAAGCACTCAGTTTTAGGCTTAGGTCCAGACTTGGGCTTCTTCCCTTGAGCAGCATCTGGCTTGCTGTTCTTCTTAAAGTTCCCCTTCTTCCCTTTGCCCTTTTTCTTGAAACTAGTGGTCTTGTTAACCATCAACACTTGATGATCCTTCTTGATTTCTACCTCCGCAACCTTTAGCATTGCGAAGAGCTCGGGAATTGTCTTTTCCATCCCTTGCATATTATAGTTCATCATGAAGCCTTTATAGCTTGGTGGCAGTGATTGAAGAACTCTATCAATGACACTATCATAAGGAAGATTAACTCCCAACTGAGTCAAGTGGTTATGGTACCTAGACATTCTGAGTATGTGTTCACTGACAAAACTATTCTACTGCATCTTACAACTATAGAACTTGTTGGAGACTTCATATCTCTCAACTTGGGCATTTGCTTGAAATATTAACTTCAACTCCTGGAACATCTCATATGCTCCATGACGTTCAAAACGTCTTTGAAGTCCCGATTCTAAGTCGTAAAGCATGGCACACTGAACTATCGAGTAGTCATCAGCTTTGCTCTACCACACGTTCATAACGTTTGGAGTTGCTCCTGCAACGGGTTTTTCACTTAGCGGTGCTTCTAGGACGTAATTCTTCTGTGCAGCAATGAGGATAATCCTCAAGTTATGGACCCAGTCTGTGTAGTTGCTACCATCATCTTTCAACTTAGCTTTCTCTAGGAACGCATTAAAATTCAACGGAACGGTAGCATGGGCCATTTATCTACAACAACATAGATATGCAAAAACTATCAGGTACTAAGTTCATGATAAATTAAAGTTCAATTAATCATATTACTAAAGAACTCCCACTTAGATAGACATCCCTCTAGTCATCTAAATGATCACGTGATCCATATCAACTAAACCATGTTCGATCATCATGTGAGATGGAGTAGTTTTCAATGGTGAACATCACTATGTTGATCATATCTACTATATGATTCACGTTCGACCTTTCGGTCTCAGTGTTCTGAGGACATATCTGCTTATGCTAGGCTCGTCAAGTTTAACCCAAGTATTCTGCACATGCAAAAACTGGCTTGCACCCATTGTATGTGAACATAGAGATTATCACACCCGATCATCACATGGTGTCTCGGTATGACGAACTGTAGCAATGGTGCATACTCAGGGAGAACACTTATACCTTGAAATTTAGTGAGGGGTCATCTTATAATGCTACCGCTGTACTAAGCAAAATAAGATGCATAAAAGATAAACATCACATGCAATCAAAATATGTGATATGATATGGCCATCATCATCTTGTGCCTTTGATCTCCATCTCCAAAGCACTGTCATGATCTTCATCGTCACCGGCTTGACACCTTGATCTCCATCATAGCGTCGTTATCATCTCGCCAACTATTGCTTCTACGACTATCGCTACCGCTTAGTGATAAAGTAAAGCAATTACATGGTGATTGCATTTCATACAATAAAGCGACAACCATATGGCTCCTGCCAGTTGCCGATAACTGATACAAAACATGATCATCTCATACAACAATTTATATCTCATCATTTTGACCATATCACATCACAACATGCCTTGTAAAAACAATTTAGACGTCCTCTACTTTGTTGTTGCAAGTTTTACGTGGCTGCTACGAGCTTCTAGCAAGAACCCTTCTTACCTACGCATCAAAACCACAACGATTTTTCGTCATGTGTGTTGTTTTAACCTTCAACAAGGATCGGCCGTTGTCAAACTCGATTCAACTAAAGTTGGAGAAACAGATACCCGCCAGCCACATGTGTGCAAAGGACGTCGGTAGAACCAGTCTCATGAACGCGGTCATGTAATATTGGTCCGGGCCGCTTCATCCAACAATACCGCCGAATCAAAGTAAGACATTGGTGGTAAGCAGTATGACTATTATCGCCCATAACTCTTTGTGTTCTACTCGTGCATATCATCTACACATAAACCTGGCTCGGATGCCACTGTTGGAGAACGTAGCATGCAATTTCAATAATTTTCCTACGATCACGCAAGATCTATCTAGGAGATGCATAGCAACGAGACGGGGAGAGTGTGTCCACGTACCCTCGTAGACCGAAAGCGGAAGTGTTAGGTTAACGTGGTTGATGTAGTCGGACGTCTTCACGATCCAACCGATCCAAGTACCGAACGTACGACACCTCCGTGTTCAGCACGCGTTCAGCTCGATGACGTCCCTTGAGCTCTTGATCCAGTAGAGGGTCGAGGGAGAGTTTCGACAACATGATGGCATGGTGATGGTGATGTGATCCACACAGGGATTCGCCTAAGCACTACGACAATATGACCGGAGGAGTAAACTGTGGAGGGGGGCACTGCACATGGCTAAGAGAAATCTTGGTGTGTCTTTGGGGTGCCCCTGCCCCCGTATATAAAGGGGGGAGGAAGAGGTGGACGGCCCAAGGGGGCGCGCCAAGGGGGGAGTCCTACTTGGACTCCTAGTCCAAGTAGGATTCGGCCCCCCTCCTTCCAATCAACGGAAAGGGGAAAGGGGAAAGAAGGTAGAAGGAGAAGGACAGAGGGGGGTCGCGCCCCTCCCCTTGTCCAATTCGGATTGGGCAAGGTGGGGGCCGCCACCTCCCGTGGCCTGCCTCCTTTCCTCCACTATGGCCCATTAGGCCCATTAACTTTCCCGGGGGGTTCCGGTAACCTCCCTGTACTCTGAAAAATCCCCGATCCTTCTCAGAACCATTCCGATGTCCGTTTATAACCTTCCAATATATCAATCTTTACCTCTCAACCATTTCGAGACTCATCGCCATGTCCATGATCTCATCCGGGACTGCAAACAATCTTCGGTCACCAAAACACATAACATAATACAAATCGTCATCGAACGTTAAGCGTGTGGACCCTACGGGTTCGAGCACTATGTAGACATGACCGAGACACATCTCCGGTCAATAACCAATAGCGGAACCTGGATGCTTATATTGGCTCCTACATATTCTACGAAGATCTTTATCGGTCAAACCGCACAACAATATACGTTATTCCCTTTGTCATCGGTATGTTACTTGCCCGAGATTCGATCGTCGGTATCATCATACTTAGTTCAATCTCGTTTCTGGAAAGTATCTTTACTCATTCAGTAATGCATCATCCGGCAACTAACTCATTAGTTACATTGCTTGCAAGGCTTATAGTGATGTGCATTACCGAGAGGGCCCAGAGATACCTCTCCCATACTCGGAGTGACAAATCCTAATCTCGATCTATGGCAAATCAACAAACACCATTGGAGACACCTGTAGAGCATCTTTATAATCACCCAGTTACGTTGTGACGTTTGATAGCACACAAGGTGTTCCTCTGGTATTCGGGAGTTGCATAATCTCATAGTCAGAGATGTATAAGTCATGAAGAAAGCAATAGCAATAAACCTAAATGATCATTATGCTAAGCTAATAGATAGGTCTTGTCCATCACATCATTCTCTAATGATGTGATCCCGTTCATCAAATGACAACCCATGTCTATGGTCAGGAAACTTAACCATCTTTGATTAACGAGCTAATCAAGTAGAGGCATACCAGAGACACTCTGTTTGTCTATGTATTCACACATGTACTAAGTTTCCGGTTAATACAATTCTAGCATGAATAATAAACATCTATCATGATATAAGGAAATATAAATAACAGATTTATTATTGCCTCTAGGGCATATTTCCTTCACACTCAAGCCCTATACAAGCAACACAACAAGAGGAACTGCGGCTAGGCCTTCACATTGCACCATTGCTACAAGGACTAGTTGGCAATGAAAAGTGGATTTGGAGGAAATTCCAGACCACACCGAAGAGATCACGGATTAGCAGATCCGTTGAAGCCGGTGACAAGGAGGATGGAAACCCATACAAGAGGTCAGGTGGGCAAAAACTTGCAAAAAAGAGAGGAAGAATCGGGGAGGCGTTGGTGCCTACAAGGTGGAGCTTTGTGCTATGATTGAGATCGAGAAAGCATTTACGAGAGTGAAAGCAAAGAAGAGAAGGTGGCAAGGTGGAACGAGCTCAAGTGCTTGGAGGACGAGAAGTGAATGTCAAAGTTGGCGGCCGAAGAGAGGAAGATGAAGGCGGATGAGCATAGGATTTTACTCGAGGAACAAAGGCTTGCAAATGAAAAGAAGGATGAAGAGCGAACTATCATGTTCATGAACCATGAATGATGGATGCCACGACAAGGAAGTATCGGGAGCTCAGTCGTGTGGAGACCATGGCCCAATCGAAAGTCTCTCATGGAGGTGATTGGTGGTGGCCGTGGGGGTGATGGTGGTGGTGTCCATGGATGGGACAGTGGTGGTATCTATGGAGGAGATGGTGGTGCTGGTGTCCATGGATGTGACGGTGGTGGTGTCTATGGAGGAGATGGTGGTGGTCATGGAGGTGGTGATAATTTCCTTGGAGGTGATGGCGGTGGTGATGAGCACAAAAGTGCTTGAGTTGATTTATTGCCTGAGTAGACAAACTATATGCATGTTTATAGTTGATTTATTATGTATGTTTTGTTCAAACCATTCGAATAATTGACGAAATAATGCCAAATTGTTTGAAACGTACATGACAAAGACCGTGCCCTAAATTTTCTCCTTTTTATGCAAGAAAACTTCCAATTTATTCATCTTCAATCATTGCAATCAACAAACACCAACAATAATTAAAATTACATCAAGGTCCGTGGACCACCTAGCGACGACTATGAGAACAGGAGCGAGCCAAAGGTGCGCCGCCATCGTCGCCCCTCCCTTGTTGGAGCCGGGCAAACCTTGTTGTAGTAGATAGTCGAAAAGTCATCGTGCTAAGGCCCCGTAGGACCAGTGCACCAGAGCATCAACCATCGTCAATGAAAAAGTCATGATTGAAAGGATCAAATATGTAAACACCCAAACGAAGACGAATGTATCCAAACGGATCCACCGAAGACCAGCACCGACCTAATCCCGCGAGATCAAACGGAGACACACCTCCACACGCCCTCCAATGATGCTAGACGCACCATCGGGGCAGAGATAGAATGTGGGAGACATTATTCCTACCGAGGGACATCGATGCCGCCACACAGCCCCAACCATGATGCTGAACCTAACAAGAACGAGAATGGGGTCCTTCCCGCGGCTGGGGGCTGAGGTTCTCCGCACCTCTATGGCCCAAAGGCCATCGGAGATGGAGCGGACCGACGGCTGCGCCGACAGGAGGAGGCGAAAGCTTGAGATCTTTACTTGTGCCCTAAATTTTCTTTGAAGTTAAATATAGCGATTCGGCTAAGTACGCCCCTGTTTAACTCCTCAAAATTATAATAAGTTAAGTATAAGAAATCATATAAAGAGTTAAAATACAAGGTATCGGCTAGAGATGCCCTAAGAGCATGTTCTTCGCACCTATGAGGCTTATAATCTACTCTCTCTCTCTCTACTCTTAATGAAAATGGCAGGCAGTTACTTGTTTTAAATAAGGCATGAAAAAGATACAACACATCATAAGCATATATACCCGTCTTTCACATAACTAGAATGCACACATTAAAAGCTCAAATCAGCGAATCAAAATGTGGTTGGATGATTAGAGGGACAGTGGTATTTTCAGCCCACGAAGGTTCAAGTCCTGATGCTCGCATTATTCCTGGATTATTTCAGGATTTCCGATGATGCGTCCTCAGTGGGAGGAGACCGTCGACGACAAGGTGCCTACGGCAACTTCATAAATCTCAAGATGATATGTCGGTTCAGTCTCTCGGAGGTGTTCATAGGGGCAGGGTGTGCGTGCGGGTCTGTACTGATGTTTAAAAAAAAGCTCAAATCATGGTGCCGGTTAGCCGCACGATTTTGTGATCGCTCTGCTGGAAGCACACGAACGCTAATCCCGATCCACCTACGTACGCACAAACGTCGTGTATACGTACCAGCTTTGGGCTGATCGTACGTGGAGACATATAAACAAGAGAAACCACGCAGAAGGCTGAGAAAAACCATTTTATATTAGTCGTCGCAGGATGACAGAAGAACCCTAGCTACGTAGTACAAGAACAATGCTGATCGCACAGCCTCGACGCCATGGCTATATATATGTGACATGTCTCTACGATATACCATACGCAGCAACCATTTGCTACACATTACAATCGAAGTACCACAAGCAATGGCTTCTGCCATTCCTTCTCTGCTGTTCTGCCTGCTCGTTCTCGCCCCTCATCTCGGTAGCTCCTACCACACCAGCTTCATCAATGGCGGGAAGCAGACCTTCGTCCGCTCGTCCGATTCGATGGCCCCGCCGACCTGCTCGCCAGCGCCTTCAGGTGAAGTGTCGATCGCATTACTACTAAAGTACATCAGAACGTGCACTTACTAATCAACTTGTCGACACATATGCACAGATGGCGGTGAAGTACCGGCAGGACGCCTACCTGTAGTGCACCGGCTGAGCCCGTGCTCTCCTTCCGGCGCCGGCGAGGGCCAAAGCATGCTATCTGCCGGCGACGCCTTCGACCGCGACTCCCTCCGCCTGCGCGCTCTCTTCGGCGAGTCGGAGCCGGAGGACTCCAAGGCTGGCCTCACCATCCCCGCGACCGGCGCTCCCCTCGCGGCTCTTCCGGGCGCGGCGGACTACAGCGTCGTCGTCGGCTTCGGCACCCCGGTGCAGAAGCTCGCCGTGGGCTTCGACACGGCCACGGTGGGGGCCACGCTGCTCCAGTGCAAGCCGTGCTCCGCCGACGGGGACCCGTGCGTCAGGTCCTTCGACCCCTCCCGGTCGCACTCCCTCGCGCAGATCCCGTGCGCCTCGCCAGATTGTCCCCTCAGGGCTTGCAACGGGCCCAGGAGCTGCACGGTCGCCCTGAAGAAGAAGGGCGCCGTGCTGCTCAACGCCACCGTCGTCACCGACACGCTCACGTTCTCGAGGTCGGTCCATGCCGACGAGTTCAGGTTCGCTTGCTTGGAGATGGGCGCCGCCGCCGACACGACGACGGAGAGGTCGTCCGGAGTCCTCGACCTCAGCAGGGAGCGCCACTCGCTGGCGTCACGGGTCCTTGTGTCTCCGGACACGGTCGCCTTCTCCTACTGCCTGCCGGCGGACCCGGGCTTCCCGGGTTTCCTCTCCCTGGGCGCGACCCGGCCGGAGCGCTCGGGCCGCGGCGTGGTGGGCGGCTACGCCACCGTATGGGACAAGGCTTCCCACCCGAACCTCTACTTCCTCCGGCTCGTCGGCGTGAGCGTGGGCGTGCGGCATCTCCGCGTCCCGCCCGCCGCGCTCGCCAGCGACGCGCTGCTGGAGGTGCACACCACCTTCAACTACCTCAGCCACCACGTGTACGCGGCTCTCCGGCACGAGTTCAGGGAGCAAATGCGGGAGTACCGCCGGGCGCCGCCGCTGGGGGAGCTCGAGACGTGCTACGACTTCTCGCGGGAGAGCTCTTACTCGGTGCCGATGATCACCCTGAGGTTCCACGGCGGGGCGGAGCTCGTCATCGACCACATGCTGTACTTCAAGGACCCCAGAAACGTCTTCGGCGTGGCGTGCCTCGCGTTCGCGCCGGCGCCGGCCTACGCGCCCGCCGGCGTCGCGGTGGTCGGGTCGATGGCGCAGGCCAACATGGAGGTGGTCTACGACGTGCGTGGTGGCAAGGTTGGCTTCGTCCCAAACGGCTGCTAACTCATCGATCAAATCATCAAATAAGGATCGATCGAGCACGCGCGTAGCATGCTCTCATCGATCAGCCATCATGCGTACCCAGCATGTTGGTACAGTTTGCTTGCTTCAAATCGATAATAAGACTGTCATAAAAGTGACGTTGGTGTGTAAGTGTGGAGTGGAGTTATCTTCACGCAGATGAATAAGCAGCAGCTACATATATGCTGTCGCTGCAGATTTGCATTTTTTCCAGATATATGTAACCACTGCTTACTCTTGATTTTATTTCAAACAAGGAGAGTGTTGACGTATAAATGCTTAGTTCAGCTTTCCCCATCAGTTTGAGTTTTTGTGTAACCTGATTGATGCATGCAGTTCTACATGATATCCGAGCCAAGAGGTCTTGAGTTCATAACCCTGTCAACGCCTACATGGCTACATCGATCTTATGTTTAAGGGCTAAAATAGTCTAGACGTGAGGAGGGGTGTTGAAATATATTGCACTCCTCTCTCCATCAATTCGGATTTTTGGATGACTTGACTGGAACATGAATTCAACATGGTATCGGTGACAAGATATCTTGAGTTCAAGACCCGGCTGATACAGTTTAATAAAAAAAATTGCAATCACTTTTGGTCCACGTTTAGGTCCGAGGAAGCCACACGTGAAGTGTTGACGTATAAATGCCTAACACACCTTTCCCCATCAGCTTGAGCTTTTGGGTGAACTGGATGTGGCTGGTGTGTGCAGTTCTACAAAGGGGATCTTCATATGTTCTGTCGAGGGATTGTTTGTTGGGTCCCTCGATACATGATGTATCTTGGGCACACAAGGTGGTCTAAGAACTTGAATGTAATTTTTACTTTTGGTGTTCTTTTACTATTTTGACAATTGATGAATAGAGTGAAAGTTTTCTCGAAAAATGTATCTTGTGTTGGGAAACGCAGTATTTCAAAAAAAATCCTATGATCACGCAAGATCTATCTAGGTGATGCATAGCAACGAGAGGGGAGAGTGTGTCCACGTACCCTCGTAGACCGAAAGCGGAAGCGTTTACTAACGCGGTTGATGTAGTCTAACGTCTTCGCGATCCAACCGATCCTAGCACCGAACGCACAGCATCTCCGTGTTCAGCAAACATTCAGCACAATGACGTCCCTCGAGCTCTTGATCTAGTTGAGGACGAGGGAGAGTTCCGTCAGCACGACGACGTGGCAACGGTGATGATGAAGTTACCAGCGCAGGGCTTCGCCTAAGCACTACGACGATATGACCAAGGTGGTAAACTGTGGAGGGGGCACCGCACACGGCTAAGAGATTGTCTGTTGTCCTTTGGGGTGCCTCCCTGCCCCCGTATATAAAGGAGGGAGGAGGAGGCCGGCGGCCAGGGAGGAGGCGCGCCAGGGGGGAGTCCTACTAGGACTCCAAACCTAGTAGGAATAGCCCCCCCCCCTTTCCTAATCCAAGAGGGGGAAGGAGGGAAGGAGAGGGAGAGGGGAAGGAAGGGGGCCGGCCGCGCCCCCTCCCCCTAGTCTAATTCGGGCTGCCCTTGGGGGGGCACCTTGTGGCCTTCCCTCTCCTTCTTCCTTATGGCCCATTAAGGCCAATAACTTCCCCGGGGGGTTCCGGTAACCCCTCGGTTCCCCGATAAATATCTGAAACGTCCCGAAACCATTCGGGTGTCCGAATACCTTCGCCCAATATATCAATCTTTACCTCTCTACCATTTCGACACTCCTCGTTATGTCTGTGATCTCATCCGGGACTCCGAACAATCTTCGGTCATCAAATCACATAACTCATAATATAAATCGTCATCGAACGTTAAGCGTGCGGACCGTACGAGTTCGAGAACTATGTAGACATGACCGAGACACATCTCCGGTCAATAACCAATAGCGGAACTTGGACGCTCATATTGGCTCCTACATATTCTACGAAGATCTTTTATCAGTCAAACCGCATAACAACATACGTTGCTCCCTTTATCATCGGTATGTTACTTGCCCGAGATTCGATCGTCGGTATCATCATACCTACTTCAATATCGTTACCGGCGAGTCTCTTTAGTCATTCCGTAATGCATCATCCCATAACCAACTCATTGGTCACACTGCTTGCAAGACTTATAGTGATGTGCATTACCGAGAGGGCCCAAAGATACCTCTCCGATACTCGGAGTGACAAATCCTAATCTCGATCTATGCCAACTCAACAAACACCATCGGAGACACCTGTAGAGCATTTTTATAATCACCCAGTTACGTCGTGACGTTAGATAGCACACAAAGTGTTCCTTCGGTATTCGGGAGTTGCATAATCTCATAGTCAGAGGAAGATGTATAAGTCATGAAGAAAGCAATAGCAATAAAACTAAACGATCATTATGCTAAGCTAACGGATGGGTCTTGTCCATCACATCATTCTAATGATGTGATCACGTTCATCAAATGACAACACATTTCTATGGTCAGGAAACTTAACCATCTTTGATTAACGAGCTAGCCAAGTAGAGGCATACTAGGGACATTCTGTTTGTCTATGTATTCACACATGTACTAAGTTTCCGGTTAATACAATTCTAGCATGAATAATAAACATTTATCATGATATAAGGAAATATAAATAACAACTTTATTATTGCCTCTAGGGCATATTTCCTTCATCTTGGGCACATAAAAAGTAGTTTTAGGGCATCTCCAACATTGGTCCGTAAACCGGACACCGCATCCGTCCGCGAACAGGGAGGGATCAATCCGTGGACATGGGGACATGGATGCGGGAGCCGGCCATCCAAAACTACACTAGTATAAAAAGGGTCATTTGTCCCGGTTCTAGAGGGCCTTTAGTCCCGGTTCTGGAACCGGGACTAAAGGGTCGTTACTAAAGCCTCCCCCCTTTAGTCCTGGTGTAAGAACCGGGACTAAAGGCCGTCCACGTGGCCGCTGTCTGGAGCTCCAACTTTAGTCCCGTTTACGAAAAAAATTTGATTTTTTAATTGTTTTTTAATTTTTAATGTTTTTAATTTTTCAAATTTCTGAATTATTTTCCAATTTAATCTGTAATCACCCCTCATCACTGCTCAATTAAACCTCTAATCTCTAATCACCCCTCATCATTCTAAATCATCTAACTTCCCGGCCGATCACAACCGGGACTAAAGGTATTTTTACTAAAAAAATTGAATTTTTTTTAATTGTTTTGAATTTTTTTATTTTCAAATTTCTGAATTATTTTTCAATTTAATCTATAATCACCCCTCATCACTACTCAATTTAACCTCTAATCTCTAATCACCCATCATCACTGCTCAATTTAACCTCTAATCTCTAATCACCCCTCATCACTGCTCAATTTAACCTCTAATCTCTAATCACCCATCATCATTCTAAATCATCTAACTTTCCGGTAGGTCACCCATCCTCTCACTACTCCAGTCTGAGCACGCTTAACTTTCGGGTTCTATTCCCCCTCGTTTCCAAGTCTGCACTTGTTGTTTTCCTGACAATAGTAACACTACTATTTCTCGAATAAGTAGTTTGACCATATTTGACCAAAATTCTAAAAAATGTAATAATTATTTAGTAACACTAATAATCTTGAATAATTATTTAGTAACACTAATACTTCTTGAATAAGTAGTTTGACCTGATTTAACCAAAATTCAAAAAAATACTGAAATTCGAGCATAACTTTTTTCCTTTTAGAATTTGAGCATAAATTTTTGTGCTGAACATTTTGATATATTATACGTTTTTTTTACATCGTATGCAAAAGTTATAGCCGTTTTACTTTTTATGACACTTTTTTGCAAAACATGTCCAAATTTAAGTTTTTTAATTTTCCTAACTAGTAGATGTAGTAATATAACTACATCTCGAAGGATTTTATTTTTTGAAGTTTTTATCATTTTCTTTTGCTTTTTTACAAAACTGAAAAGGCGATCCATGGGGGGTGTAGAGTTAGAAAATGGGACCTTTAGTTCCGGTTTGAGGCACGAACCGGGACTAAAGGGCATTGCACCCTTTAGTCCCGGTTTGTGTCTCAAACCGGGACTAAAGGTCTAATCTTTAGTCCCGGTTTGATATACGAACCGGGACTAAAGGGCATCGCACCCTTTAGTCCCGGTTCGTGTCTCAAACCGGGACTAAAGGGCTCATTTGAACCGGGACTAATGCCTTTAGCCGCACGAACCGGGACCAATGCTCACATTAGTCCCGGTTCGTGACTGAACCGGGACTAATGTGCTTATCTGGCCCGAACGAAAGCCCTGTTTTCTACTAGTGCTAGGCCGGACGGATTACATGCAAACCAGATGATTTCCATACAAGCCGGACAAAACCATTTACATTTCGGACATATTTCAAATAAACTACACCGGACTAGGCTAAATCTAGTCTAATGCCGGCCATGACGGATCTCCATTCCCACGACATGTATTCCCTATGCTAGGCAGCCCGCTCATCAAACTGTTGTGAGCCCCGAAGGGATATGCTTCAGCAGGAGGAGAAGAATAGCCTCCCTCCGCCACCGTGAAGCACGGATCAGGGTAGGTTTTGGGGCAGGGGAAGACGGTCGTCGTGGCCTACAAACCCCTCACCAGGCAAGTCACCGGTTTTGCAACCCGGGAGGCGGTAGCAGTGGCCTTCGTGGTACCCAAGCGACGGCAGCGGCCTCCCATGTTCTACTTTTCCTTATTATCGGCAACAGATGCGGGCATGCCTCCTTCGTCGTTGTGGCGCAGGGGCGCGACCGACGCGTTGTTGGCGAAGTCGTCGTCCATGCCCTAGGCAAATCACTCCGCCGTTGTGTCAAAGTCCGCTAACATGGCTTCTTTCTCCGCCCGTCGGATGTGTTGCCGCCATCGCTCACGCAGGATTTATCGGGAGACGGCATTGGTCAGCATGGACGGTCGAGAACGACCTGGCGATGGCAGTGGCACCTACTTCGGAGGGCTTACTGACAAGCCAACGTGTAACCAGCTGGCACGCCGGGCAACCCAGCTAGCTCCAATGTTAGTGATCTCCTTCTGCTCGGGCGAGAGGTTGTCCCAGAGGGATGTGGAGCTCGATGAGGCCATGGCGGATGTGGTGCAAGGAGAAGACTGATGTCGGGGTGTTGTGTGGTTTGTCCGGCGCGTGGTCACGCTTAAATAGTGGGTGGATGTGAGGCGTCAACCAGAGAGTTGTTTAATGTTGGTCGGCAGAGGGACGGACGTGTGGCGCTCGGAATGCCAGAGTGTGTTCCTTGGCACAAGCGCTGGTTTAATGAAGGTAGGCGGGCAGACGGGTGCCTTTTTAATGCGGAGAGAAAGCGTGTGCAGCGTGCATGCAGCAAGCGACGCTCTCGTCCAACGAGACGCTTCAATGCTGGCGCCAGTGAGAGGTCACGTTCGCTTTAGACTGGCTTTAGTGCGGAGCGTAAACTCTGGAGGAAAAGAGCGCAGGTGAGGGAGAGGATTTTGGATAGGCCAGGTTTGTTAGAAGCGGGCGTGGCAGCGGTTCTGACTCCCGCGATCACCTGTTTGATTCTGGTTCATGAAAAAAAAAGACGTTCGAACCGGCTCATGAATGGATATAGAGCCCACGTTGGATGGCAAAACCCGTCCGAACCGTATGGTCCGGACGGTTACGGGCGCTTCCTCGTCTTCTTCTTGGTCCTCCCGTGCGTTTCTAGACAGAGCTCCGCGGTAATCGGTCACATACGATCACGACGTCACCACCCATGATTCTTTCTCTCTCATCGTGCTCAAATTATTCGTTTCCGCTTAGGCGTAGGGGCGAACGGACGGCAGCTGGATCGCTCGCACCGGCACCGATGGAGCTAGCAGCTTGCTTTGCCAAAATTAGCGCGAGGGGTCAACGAGAGCCAGCCCGGGAGGGGGGCCATTCGCCCACCCCCACCCCCACCCCCACCCCCACCCGCCGGTTGGGCAGAGGGAGGCAGCGAGCGAGCGAGGGAGGGAACCACGGCGCGGGGGTGATCGTGGGGTGGGGGGAGCCTGATGGGGTCGTGGCGCAAGGCCTACGGCGCCCTCAAGGACTCCACCAGGGTCGGCCTCGCCAAGGTCCACAGCGACTTCAAGGTCAGCCACCAACCAACGCATGGATGGGTCACTCCTTGTGTGCGATTAATTTCTCTTTTCGATGTGCATTTCCTACCATAATCGATGTGTGATTCACAAGGCTGGCTTTGCTTGGGTTTGTCAGGATTTGGATATTGCCATTGTCAAGGCGACCAACCACGTAGAATGCCCTCCCAAGGAGCGCCACGTCAGAAGTGAGCAATCGATCCGCTCTTTCATCGCCTAGAAAATTTAGGACGGTTTCTCTCGATAATTCAACCCGGAGCCCTCACATGTGAACAGTACCTTGATTTAAAATAGAAAAAAAGTTCAAACAATTCTAAAAAAAATTGTGGTGCAAGATGCTCCTGTGCGTGAATTCCGTGCAAAATTTTGTGAAGTTTGGACATTCGAGAAGCTCGTGGCAAAAAAGATAAAATCAGGCATGAACAATGCGATTTCCAAAAATTTCTCAACCATCTGAAATTTGCCCTTTTTCACGAGCTCCACAAATGTTCAAACTTCACAAAATTTTACACGGAGTTAACGCACAGGATCATCTTGCACCACAAAAAAATTGATTTTTTTTTTAATTTTTAAATCATGGTAATGTTCATGCCTGGGCTCATCTGAGCCCGGGCACCAAATCGCCGCTCTCCGGTTTCTCTTCCTTTTTTGCCAGGCTCATCAGGTTCATCTTGTAAGCTTGTCATTTTGTCTCGCATTGTTGCAAAAATATTCTTGGCATCTTGTAAGTGCCATTTCGTCTCGCATTGTTGCAGAAATATTCTTGGCAACCTCGATGACCCGCCCTCGCGCCGATGTCGCCTACTGCATATACGCCTTGTCCAGAAGGCTGTCCAAGACAAAGAATTGGACAGTGCGTGTCCTTTCTCGTGGCCTCCTATCAATTTCCTCATCTTCCATTCTCATGGTCTAGGTTAGAAAGTAAACCATGTTTCGAGCCTTCTTTTCAGCACATTAACTACTGCATTGTTCATGCCATCTTATTGTAGGTTGCCTTGAAGACGTTGATAGTGATACACAGGCTTCTGCGAGAAGGCGATCCTACTTTCAAGGAAGAGTTCCTGGCCCACTCACACAAAAGAAACCTTTTGCACATGGCGAATTTCAAGGATGGCTCGAGCCCATTAGGTTGGTCCCTTGCAATGCCTCCTTTTCCTCCCAGGAACAGGGAAAAAGATGTGAAACATCCTTGCATCAATGAGGCAAGATACCCCAAGGCAATGGCATTTCCCGATTCATAATCGGTAGAAATGGCACCTCAAATGATTCACCTTGTTCTTGATCTTGGTAGCTTGGGATTGCTCCGCGTGGGTTCGCACCTACGCGCTCTTCCTGGAGGAGCGGCTCGAGTGCTTTAGGAATCTAAAATACGACATCGAAACCGAGCGTCTGATGAGATCTCCCCAGCATTCTGCCAAGGTAGGGACTATGTCTTTTCAGCAATCGTGGCGGCGAAGTTTTGTTTGTTTGCCTTGTGCGGATGGGAAGGTTGTGATCCTGAGAAATGCAGGCACATAGTAGAACCAGGACGATGCCTTGGCTTGATCTTATGGAGCATTTGCCTTCATTGCAGCAGCTGCTCTTCAGGCTTATGGGCTGTCAGGTCAGATCACTGCCTTGTTACGCTACTGGCTCTAAGAACTGTTTACTAGCTGAATTCATGTTTTCACCTTTGCAGCCTGAAGGTTTAGCATGCTCAAACTACCTCATTCAATATGCATTAGCCTTGGTAAACCACAAGCCTTTTTTTTACTACAAAGGTTGTCGTTTGCATTTTGCGAGGTAATATTTGTTCTAGGAAATCTTATGGCCGTGTGTTGCATGCGACAGGCTTTGGAGGAGAGCTTTAAAACATATTGCGCAATCAATGATAGAATCATCAACCTTGTTGATATGGTAAAGTGATTTTTCATGACATTGTCATACATGACTTATATTTGTTAATACCTCTAAAGTATTTCCGGATCTCATTGGTATGATCCAGTTCTTCGAGAGGCCGAGGTATGATGCTATCAAGGCTATTGCAATCTATAAAAGAGCTAGCATGCAGGTCTGTCATCTTATTTATGCCAAATTTGTACTCTGTTATGGCTTTGAATTCTAGCTTAGAATTTTTGTCTAATCCGCAGGCAGAAAACCTTGCTGATTTTTACGAATTCTGCAAGGATCTTGAGCTTGACACGACATTCCAGTTTCTTACTCTCAGACAGGTCGGTTCCTCATCATCCTTCTGTACATCTCTTCACCTTGGTCTTGAACAATGGAAGGGTGAATGACTAACTTCTTCATCTCATGATCATGGTGTTCTAATGTGCTTTTCATCGCGCGATGTTCTACAGCCACCCCCATCATTTCTTGCAGCCATGGAGGAGTACATCAGAGAAGTGCCACGTCCCACAATCAGGAGACTGGTGAGTGCAGACCTGTTCTACAAGTAAGTGCAAGTGCCACAGCAGTTCTTTTGTAACACTCTGTTTGGTAACTCTTCCTGTTGCCAAAACAGGACAGTGAGGAGAGGAAGCTACTAACCTACAGCCAGGAAGCTCCAAAAGAACCTAAAAAGCCGGTGGAAGGGGAGCAAGAAGAGCCTGCACAGCCTGAACAAGAACCAGAGCCTGAGCCTGAGCCTGAGCCTGAACAACAACTGCCCGCAATGGAAACCACTGGAGATTTACTCGTATTCTTCTCCATAAGCTATTTTTCTGGTCCATTTCGGTTCATCTCCTCTGAATCTCACTACTGTCCTTTCCTGCTTGCATGCTTCATGCAGAACCTGGATGAGGAGGTGAATCCCTTTGTCGTGGATCTTGATGAACACAACGCGCTTGCACTCGCTATTGTGGCACCAGGTACAGAAGGAGATCGCCATATATACCTCTCCTGTCAAGCTCTCTCAAATAGCATCATACAGTAATATACAAGCATGGTTGCCGAAACATTGAGCTCTAATGTCTAATTAACTTACCTGCATTGTTGCTCCCAAATGTTCTTCGAGAAAGTGTCATCGGATGTTTTTTTTGGTCTCTGCTTGTAGGAGATGGAAGCAAAGCATCTTGTCAAGATTTGTTTTCTGGCAGCACATCTGGGTGGGAGCTGGCCCTCGTCACTGCTCCAAGCCGCTACACCAGCCAACCAATTGAGACCAAATTGGTCAGCATAGTACCGTTGCTAATTAGCTAGTTCCTGTTAGCCCAATTAATAGTCAGAACTCAGAAGACATTGCCCATGGCTGTAAAATTCAAACTGATGACACTTGCACATTTTCCATCTGATTAACAGGCTGGGGGCTTTGACATAATGCTACTCGACAGCCTCTACGAAGACGGGGCGAGGAGGCAGCAGATCGCCAGCGTGGCCTACAACGGCAGCCTTGGACAAGCCAACAATCCCTTCGAAACGAACGACCCTTTCGCCATGTCCAACAGCTTTGCGCCCCCTTCCAACATCCGGCTGGCAATGGTGACCCAGCAGCAGCAATACTTCCAGGCTCAACAACATCAGCAGCAATACTACTACCAGCCTCAGCTCCAATACTACCAGCCCCAGCTGCAGCAGCAGCATCAGCAGCAGTATTTCCAGGCTCAGCAGCATCAGCACCAGTATTTCCAGCAGCAGCCCCAGTATTGTGTGCATCCGGCCGGAACTTACAATCCGTTTGGTGACCCTTTCACTGACCTTGTAACTCTGGCTGCTCCTTCAAAACAAGGCGATTTAAGTTTGCTCTGAATTGCCCGGCCCTGTTTCTGATCTCAGTCAATATAGATGGGTACTCCCATTCTCAGTAGAGCAACCAGCACAAATTGAATTCTTCTGTTGAGTTAAGATGATGTACAGTTGTACACTGCTGACCTTTGCAATATCCACATTTGGAGCAAACATGACAAGTACAACTGCATTTTTTATACTAAAAACTACTCCCTCTGTCCCATAATGTAAGACGTTTTTTGATACTAGTGTAGTGTCAAAAAACGTCTTACATTATGGGATGGAGGGAGTACTTTGAATACTGAAAAAAAATGCTACAGGTAAGAAATTGCACAAATGACATACTAACTCGCCATAAGCCTAAACTACTGCGTATGTGTATCTGGAAAACAAAGAGATTAGAAATATAGACATGTCGGCAAAACTGAGCAAGCTAGACTATAAGGCTGCTCTCATTTCATAATCTGTGTCCAAAAAGGATGGGTATAGTAACAGCTGAACTGGACAAAACTCCTGTTTCTCAAGAGATGGGAGCTAGGAAACTAGGAAAGCGAAAGTTAGAAATACAGGAATGAGAAAAAAAGATGAAATGGACAGCTAACAGAAACATGCACAAGGCACAGTGGATTACAATGAGGGCAGTGTCCATATACTAAATAGATATAACATCAGCCCTACCTAGGGTCCCAGAATGACAGTGTGTCGTTATAGTTGCTACAGCAACGACATGTCTCTGGCCCTGGATCTCTGTTAAGAAGCTAAGTATCAATTGCAAAATTTACATAAAAGAAAAAATCCTAGGGGAATCCTAGGCCAATGGCAAAGAATCGTGTAGAATTCAAGCAGATGTGTAACTGGGAAATAGCTTCAGTAGATTGTTGACAGCATCTGGGTAAAATTTTCTTGCAAAAAGGAAGCACGGTCTCTTTCTTCCGTTCAATATACATGGGGTCGATGTCACAGTTCTCTGCAATATAGATAAAGAAATATGTAAAATCATTCACATCAATGCTACAACACGACTATTTGCATCTAGAAATTTCGCTGAACTATTGGAATGGAGTTCTTCAGAATGACTGCTGATGACACGAACACAATATCTTGATGTCCATTGGATAGCGGTCTGGTAATAGGATTAGTGAGGCATAAGGGAAACGTGTAATCTTATTACCAACTGGTTGTGCTAGTCTTTTGTACTCTTGTATGACTTGTATGCATGCTGAAACTATGCAACAATAGATGGCTGCTTGCATCAACCGATGCAGAGGCCAGGGGTTTCCCCTCCTTTTCGGAAAAAATACATCCATAAATAGTAATCACATGCAAGGTATGTTTTAGTTAGATTCCTAGTACATGAATGCAAAAATTCAAAACGAAAAATATCTTCAGGCATTCAAAGGCAAGTACTAGATCACAACAATCAACTAATTATCACCAAGTCCTAGTAACAGAAAAATCATATATTGTGATTGGGCGATAAGTAGGAATAGTTATGCTTACAGACTCATCACTTGCAATGTGCACAATCTCATTGAAATACTGCAGAACATTTAAGTAGTTGAGTCAGTGTATAACATACAGATCATGTCAATTGGCAAAATTAAGATAAAAGCATATACCGTTATGTTTCTTAAGAGTTCATAGGTAATATCAGCAGCTCTATAGGACCTCGGATGCCATTTCCCCTCAGACCAGTCAACATGTGTCACTGAATAATTAGAGATCCCACCAGGATCTACTATCTGAACATTAATGTGGAAGTAAATAAAAAAAGCAAATGGAGAACAGAAAGCTAGATATCTGTTCAAAAGATTTATTACTAACTTTGAACAAGGTTGGCAAATAGTGCTCATCAGCGATACAGTTCCGTCCCACTGTTGGCTGCAAAACACAAAGCAAAAACATTGCTTATCTAAAACCAACTTCCAAAGAACAGTCGCAAGGTGAAACACAAAGCATAGGTTCTGAAAACAGCATGAGAACAATCATGGCACCATGTGATGTGGCTATTTGAGCCTGATTTTATAGCCTGAAATAGAAGGCACCTGTCAGCATGTGATGTGGCTATTTGAGCCTGATTTTATACAGTGCCACACTGCTGAAATAGGAGACACCTGTCTGAAGGTCTGTGAGCATTCGTTTAAAACACTATCCCCCATGATTCCATGTGGTTTTTTCTATGAAGCAATCGAAATAAGGCACTGCGGCAGAAGCCTTCTCCCAATTTCAGATCATTTTCAGTTATACATCTTGAGGTTTAGACCTAAACTAACACCTTAGCATTATTATCAAATGTTATTCTACAAAACCTACTTATTTTCTCGTAGAAAAGGAGCTAGCAGTTATCACTGTATGCATGCAACAAGCAATGACATAACTGGCATCAGAGTGAAACGTACCTTGCAATATAGCTTGAATTTACGGTAGTAGAGGTTGTCTGCCATTATCAGTATAGCATGCCTTCTTGTTATAGCAAACCACTACAGGAAGCACAAAATTATTCAGCAAAGCATGAAGAAATCCAAGTGATTACATATCTGCGATAGGGAGGATAAGGTGCAGTCTGTGCCTTTATCTCCAAATCACCTTGATACACAAGTTAGAATAGTATCAATCTGTTTAGTTTTTTTTTAAGTTTGTTAGTGCTTAACTTCTCCTTCAGATTCGGCTTAAGCTTTTTCTTTCCCAATTCCTCTATATAAAGAAAGGCTGGCTATGTGATCCTGATCGAGCTATCAGTAAACTTATTAAGAGATTAGTATCCAAGACCTAAGTTACCGCTGTACCTACCGGCATGCCATTGCGGCACCTGTGAAGGCGAAGGTTGTACCCCCTCAACTCAAAACCCATCAGGTCACCACAACTAAATCTAGCACATGAGACCAACTTTCTCTGCAAGTCCAATAATACCCTCAGCTATAAAACCATTAAGTGTTACAATCCCTTACCTCTCAACTGGTCAAAACAACCCCCTCTCCCTAAAACATTATAGTTTCGGTTGATGTGACACTACATGTTTCTATGACAGTGATGTGGGCATTGAGACAAACGCCCCCATCATCATTTTCTATTTACTTAGGATTCCACTCTATATAGAGTCGCCTGTTGGGATGCCAGATAAGCCAAGACAACTGATGTGGCTGCTAACATGTCGAGACCCACTCATGAATCTAGCCTAGGGGAAACGACCGAAAGGTGGACAGTTTCAATAGTTGGAGGCTAAGAAAGGAATGGCTGGAGGTGTTTTCTGGACTTCTGGAAGAGTTGATGGTGTAAAATGGACTTGTTCCTTTGTGATACCATATGCATGTTGTGGTACATTTTATAAAACACGGTAGTAGTAGTAAAGCAAAACATGTACCTGCGCACCCTTCCTGAAGTCCCTGTGCTCTATTTCAGGAAACATTTCTATAGAATACCTTCCACTTCCATGAGGACCAGGATCCAGGAAACTGATAGTATGGACAAACAATCAATAGAAGGCTAAAGACATGCATATTTTACTCTGCCATACAAAGTGGGCAGCAAACATATCTCCTTGCTATATTCTTTCGAAAAGGAAGATACAGGTAATGTATTCTAAACTATCCTTTCGATGACGTATGTGCTGTGTTCATTCCTTTGATATAAGAAATACAAGTGATAGTGAGATAAAACGTGCACACTGGAGCATCTGCCATATTCACAACTGTTTCCATGTAAATAGGATGATAAGCGAAATTAGACGAGCGGAGTATAGGTATTGTCATCAATACATGAGTTGATATCTTCTAAATAGCACTATGTGTTCTTGGCGCTACGCTACATTTCTGTCTTTTGCGTTTTCTCTTCTTACAGGTATCCAAATATTAGTTAAATTGCTCTTACCTGTCAATGAAGCTAACATTTGTTCCCATCAGATAATTATAGATGTAATCAAATGTATGTAGTGGAATACAGCTGCCATGCAAAGAAAAAGGATATTAACATACTGGAAGAAAATTGACTAAGGAACCCTTTTGCAAGAATTATTCAAAACCTGTCAGAAAGCAAGACGAAAAATTGATTATCAATGTCTAGCAATGCATTTCCTAACAGCCTTTTCTCTGCATCAACCATTGAAACCCTGCCCCATACTACCTGCATTATAAAAAAATTACAATGTTTAGTTTTATAAAGAAAAACATGTAGCTTATAAACTAATAATGTGATGTGTTGTATACAGAAGATAGGAATCACAAATTGCTGTGAAATTCTAGAAGTTGGGAATGGTTCTTTTGCTGCAAAGCAGTATAGTGGTCTTCTTATAAGAGAACCAACCGCGTACAAAACACAGGAAGTTGCAGCCAGACAAAATAGCTCATTTCACATGCATGACCACAAAAGACAGCAAGTTACAGCCAGGCAAAAAACTCATCTCGCATGCATGACTAATCCAGTTGCATTCACATATTCCTATGTCAACTGTAATGAGTTCTACCAATATATCATGTACTCATTTTTTCTATGCATATTGCAATTTTCTATCTCAATGCATTCTATCATCCAATCATCCCCATAACCTCACAATAACATCTGTTATATTTTGGTAGACTAGCTGAATATTTGTGCTTTGCTATGAAAAAACTATACTGATCATGTTAAACCAATGTCAATGAACCAGCCTGCCTTACATCTCAGTTGCATTCTTGTGCTCATCTGAGTTCTGCCAAAACCGGCATCATGCATGGCCTACAGCCTCACACCTTCACAGCCACACCTAGTCATGCTTCTTTACGACCCTTGTAGCTCAACTTTATTTTTCTAGGAAGTGGTTAAATTCGTTTATTAAACGAGCTTAGCAATGTTTCAGTGAGTTGGTTAGTTTTCTTTCTGTTACAAGATTTTTTCGCGATTAAAAAAAGGAGAGAAGGAAGGCGTTGATGAACCACCACAACCTCTCATTTACAGAAAAGATTTTCTAATCTTGCGGAAATTCCATAAGGCACATGAGATAGTCTCAATAGTAGAAACAAATTCCATAAGGCATACAGACGAAGTCTCAATAGTAGAAAAGCATTAATCTTTTATTATATAGAGACATAGTATGGTTTACGGTCAGATTATGAGACTTGGGCATCTTGTAATATGAGCAACATATAGTTATCTCGGCACCCATTTTTGAATGAGCAAACAAGTTATCTTGCATTAGCGTGGTTTAAATAATCACCGAATAATGCTATATAGACAATCAGTCATCATTGTACAGTACCCTTTATACATGTACTACTGCCCAAATGTAGCCTTACACCCTTGTCCATATTTCTAACTGCGGTATGATCCATATTTGTTATTGTTTTGCCAGTTTTGCATATCGATTAAGAATGTAGGAAAACACGAGCGATGACAAGATTTTCTTCTTTCTCAACAACCACATAAAGTGTTAAATTACGATGATCTTTCTTACTTATTTGAATTCCATGGCCTGATTAGACGTGTGGATTAAGATAAACGGAGAAAAGAAGCATACTAAGTAGTGGTGGAACTTCGTACCTTTTCACTGCGAATTTCTCGGCCCACAAACAAAGGACTAGAATGCACAGGCTTTTCACGAGATGCATGGATATAGATGGAATATCGTCCCTCATGGCCCTGTATACAGAAGTTCAGGCACACCATTTCTCGTTTTAGATTAAGAAAAATGTTTCTACATACAGACATAATATAAACTCTATATATTCGTCTAAAAGGAATATCAGCAGAGAACCTGCAAAAAATTCTCCCACAATTTCTCGAAGGGCAATGAACCAGGTGTCAAGAACATAAATGCAATCTTTGGCTTCTTGGAGACGGGCATAGGCATTGAAAGCAAATCCCTGATAACCACAGACGAAAAAACCTCTTGATCGGTCGGCTCCCGCCGGGTCACAGCAGGGAGCCAATCCTTGAAGGGAGTACAAACACTTGAAGCAAAGAAGTAACAGGTCGAGTAGCGCCGTGGAGGATAGACATAAGCCCCAATCAACGAAACACAAACAATTGACAGTAGCACAATTATCCACATGGGCTTCTTGGCAGTGCGGTGGCGCGGATGTGGCATGGCTGTCATGTCCTTGCTGCCCCGCTGCCACACCCGCGGTACTTTCATCTCCTTGCCATTGCAGAATCAAGAGTAATATATCCGGATTATACCCTCCGCCAACATATACTTCAGAACGCCAAAACTACGTGCCACGTACCAAACAGGGTGAGAACAAAATTGTCCCCCCAATGCTGCCACCTTTCTGCAATGCAAGGTTACACAAGATTAATCCATTAACCACATTCATCTACAAGAAACAAAGCAATGGCGATCACTCAAGGGATCTGTCATGTACGAAGGGAATACGGCAAGATGCCACGCAACAACGAAATCGTCCTGAACCTTCTTACATGTTATTCTATGAGATCTACTGCTTTTTCTTACCTTTGCCACTTGTTTCGGCTGTGACAACGAAGTTTGGCATGTAGGCCCCAAATAAACATTTCGAGCTAATGGCATGTCTAGACGATTAGAACAGCAAAGGCACGAGGCGGCGATCTCCCTGTCCAAATCAAATCGCAGGGCATGGTCAAAATAGCCGCTGCTCCCAAAAGTCAACTCGCGGCCAATCCCACGATCCCCACCGAGACCCAGACCGCATTCCCAATCCGAACCCGATCGCCACCTTGACAAAACGCGCAATCCCGCGCCAAATCACGCGCGCCACGCCCAAATCACCTCGCGAAGCCCACCCGCGAACCGGAGCCCCGGCGCCCCAAACAGCACGAGCAACAGCGCCGGAACGCAGCGGCAGGCCGCGCCCGTCTCCGGGGCGCCCCGCTCCCCAATGCTAGGAGGCCGGGCGGGAGCGCGGGGCCGTGGTCGAGACGATGGGAGGAGGAGGAGGACTTACACGCAAGGCGGAGCGGGAGGAGGGAGCGTCGTGCCCAGGACCAGGAGGCCGGGGCGCGTCTCGTCGCGGGGCGGGATCCGGGGCCCGGCGGCGGCGAGATCGGAGCTAGGGCTGGAGCTGGGCGGTGGCGGAGGTGGTGGGAGGGAGGGGAGACGAGGTGGTGGTGGTGGTGGTGGTGGTGGAAGTGGGCGAGGAAGGGGAGGACGGATTTAAAACAGAAATGGGCTAATTAATATGTGGCTCCCTCCCGGCTGTTTATTCGCTTCGGATGTTACCCTTTTCCGGCACCCACTTAAGTGTGGAAACGGGAGGAAGATAAAGTGGCCCTATACACTGCATTGATTAAGAACGTCTGCTGTTTCCTAAAATTAGCAGCATAAAATGTTAACTACCTGCGTCCTTGGTTGAATTCACAATAAATACTCCCTCCTTTTCGATTTATTAAAGCTCACTTTCAGAATCCCTTAGATGGTGAGTGGTGTATTAAATTCCGTATATTGCGAAAGTTCCTAATTACTACGCTTGTTTTACTCAAAAAGTTATGTTTACTGATGCATTAATTGCAATGCATGATCATTAAATGACCAGAAACTTCTACATTGATGAGTTTTCTCTTGGTCCTTGCATGCAGTGATTTAATGCAAGGGTCTTAAAATCTAGACATGTGATAATAAATAGTACAAGTGCATCACAAAATTTGAACATGTGATCATAACCCAAAATAAAATTTCTGTAGCAGGGAAGAAACTACTCATCTCTTGTTTGCAACAGCTAAACAAATCTTGGTTGGGACACTTTATCCCTTTGCGGATTGGGCCGCCATTATTAAGGTTCTTTAGCGCACGATAGGTACACCATGCATCTCCTCCAACTCTAGATAACGCTACCTTTTTCAGCCTCAAAATTATACATGCACGAAAAAGGTAGTTAAAATCATTCTGCGTGACCACGACGCTGCACTCTAGTGGCCCCGCTTCTGGATCGTCCAGTTCCAGGGGGGATCTTGCCGTGGGCGGTGGATCACACCGGGGCATCATAGGAGCCACGAGGAGCATCAAAAACCAAAAGATGGATTAGGCTGTCACAATCACACAGGACACAACAAAATGGAAAGCGTCCAACCTAACAGGTAGTGGCGTTCTAAGGAAAACAAAACACACAGGTAGGTGCAGAGAGACAATCGAGGCAATGCTGGATGAAGAAAAGCCAAACGGGGCCTACTCGCTGTCTGTTCCTCGGCTGAAAGAACTATCTGCATGTTCGATTGTGGTTCCTGCGGAAGCCCTTCACATGGGAATTTGGGATCTAGTCAAATGACAGCCTGCTGGTCCAAATAGGGAGAGATCTCCCATTATTAGGGCATATATTAAGTAGAGTAAAATGCAGTGCGTGTTGACTATATATGCAATTCTTTTTTTTCTTTTTTGTGCGGGTGACTATATATGCAATTTAACCCGCAAAAAAAAAGACTATATATGCAATTTGCATATGAAACTATTGAATGAAGCAGACTTCCTCGTTCTTCACTCAGTAGCTTTTTTTTTTGGGTAAAAACTTGTAGTCACAAACATCCACAAGATTAAATTTTGCTAAACACAAATCAACTGCGTTTTGTGGTCAAGGACTCAGCCAGACCACAACTCGCTCTTCTAAACAAGCAAAATTAGCCAAGTTTCAATTAAGATGGCCATCGATGAAAAAGTTTTTTGGGTCGTCGAGACAAACAAATTTGCTTTTCGGGTCATCTCTAGCCAAACAATGCGCTGCCAGAAATACCATCCGAAATGGAGATGGTCGGACAATCTGGCCGAACGTCCTCCAAAGCCAAAAATACCGTCGCCCATGTCCAGACATGTCTGATGTGGCCACTTTGTCCAGACGATCGAACCTGACTATCTAGTCCTAGCCAAGAAAAACACTATCGTCCATTCCCGACATGTGTGATGGGAGGCGCGGGATTTCACCCTCAAAATGGACTCAGATTGAAAAAACGCCCAGCATGAAAGTTCTTTGTCTTGTCGAGTCCATTTCAATCTGAGATGGTATGCAGCATGTGGGTCCCAAACACCAAAATGTTGTCTCGGGCCCATGTGTAAATCCGAGTTAGCTTGGTTTTGGGAAGATTTGGATTTTTTATGGTAAGTCTAGCTGCCTCATAAATAGATGTGAGGTGTTGGTCTATTTAACAACAACACACAATCACAAACACATGTACTACCTTTTCATCTATTTTGGTGTCTCTTCCATTTTTTGCTCCCTCGTTCTTCGTGCCGGAGAGCAGTGAGTCATGGGGCTCTAGGGGCATTGAACCAACCTAGGGAAACCCATAGCCACGGCACTCCCTCACAGGTCCCTGTCGGGCGTGTGGGTTTTTAGACCTTCAAAAGTTCTCACCAACATGTCTTGCATATTGCGCTCCCGGCGATCCCCCCTTCCCGCGCGTGACATTGTCTTGTGTATCGCGCTCGACGTCAGGGTACACCGTGACGTGTTTGCGTGTGAACATACTTTTGGGCGACTCTACTAGGGACTAAAGATCAAGAATTATCATCATCCATCATGTCCGATGACAAGCTTTAGTGCCGATAACATCATGAAGCCTAATCTTGAGGATTTATCGAATGATCATCGTGAAGCTTATGAGGCATATAAGAAGGTGTGAGAATAGAAGGAGTTGCAGGAGTTCCTTTCAAATTCAAGAAGGATCGTCAAGACAACATCACCTTGATTGGAGAAATCAAGCCCCCCCCCCTTCATGACGAGCGTGGTTAAACCCTCTGTGAGTTATACTTTCTCCCCCGAGCAGTGAGCTAAAATTGAAAGTCATATTACTGATAGTAATAATCTTATATACCAAGCTTTCATGGAAAAAACTAAAGCTTAGAAAAATATGCTTGTCGAGATACGTGATTAGAGATTTGCAAATCTAGCCATTCCACCAGCAAATGCATATAAAAGATTTTGAGACCTTCGACGTGCATGTTATATGCATACGCGCAACATGCATGCCATGTGGGTGAGAACAACAGGTAACATAATACATTTCTATGATAGAACTATAACATATATATATATACAACAACTCTAAAATGAGTAAAGTTTAACAACCGAATACAAACAAGGGTCTCACAACCTAGTTGCGGCTCTCATCGAGAAACGGAAATATACCTTAAATATGCCAATTTAACAAATGCTTTAAGAAGGCTACGGTACATAACTCTTTTTAGGCCACTGCTTAGGATAACCGTAGCTAACGCCATCCCTCACTACTAGAGATTACATGTTCCAAATGCTACCATCCCATTTTTAGAATTCAAATCAAACGAATAAATAAAGCATGGTGAGTATCAGATATACTCGTAAGACTTCCATCAGAACTAGCTACACATATGCATCGGTATCAAAAGAAAGGGATATATGTGGGCCGAACTACAACAACACAAACATTAATACTACGAAAGACTACTTAAGCTACCAATATTTGGGATAGGGGGTAAGAGAGTGCGTAGGAGTCCATCTATCTAAGCAGCACAACAATACACCACAATGATCCTCCCTCAACTCACACACGAGGAAGTAATCCATGACCCTCTTACTTATCTTGGCAAATTTTATTAATAAACGTTAAAATTTTCTATGATCATGCAATAATGTACAAGTCGTTCATAACCATGAACACAACTATTCGAATAGATTTAACCCTACAGGGGTGCACCAACACTACAAAAAGACACATGCTTGATGTTACTTGATTGCCATAGTATGTATCTTTTTTTATTAGCGATGTACATCTGCGACGGTTTTATGATAGAATCAAGATAGTCATACACGTGTTGTCATAGATGAGTTCCACACCAGTAGTCATTTTTTCATCATGGAAGTCTCCTCTTGCATGACAGAAAATGAAGCGTCATTGAAGTGTTTCGTCAAGGGTGACTGACTTATGGCAACCACCGTAACAGATTGCCATTAAGCTAATGGGTGCAGGTTCCATTTAAGAATGGGCCCAACCGACGTGATGACATGTGGTTTCAGAGCCAGATGGTCATATGAGACAACTTATTCCCCTTGACTGAATCTGCAGCCGGATTTTGCTTGATGCCAATTAAAGAGTCTAGATAGCTGCATAGGAACCAGCAAGAAGCTTCCATAGGTGGTGACTTTTTTATAAACCACCTCATTGTGAATATGCTAGCATATCCAAAGCATCATTACTAACGTGTAGTGTTCAATCTCTGAGGGAGAGTCTAGGGCATGAAAGAGCCATCAGTTCTAGTATTTCTAAGTTCATTGAGCATTGGGAGTCGCCAGGGCTCTGACATGGTTTTTTGAAGTTCTCTAGCTAGAGGGCATCTACACAATGGATGGAAATTATCTTCTAGTTCAGAGTCACAAATCGAGCAGAAACTCTAAACTTCTAGGCCTGTTTTATGCTTATTACACCAGTCAGGAGTGAGTCGACGGCCACACGACATGCAAAGTTTTGTACTATAGGAGAAACTCCACATGACCAGATCATTTTCCAATAGGACTGATGATGTCATGTGTAGAGCTAGAAGCCCTTTCAAATGCTCGATTTGGCTCCTCAAAGGTAAGTTTATGGGTGCTTCATCCTGGAAAAACACCAACATTCCCAGGGCCACAAGCAAGAGTACCTTCCTCCAATCCAGGAGATGCTCATATTTTCAAATTTCATCAACATCCGAAGGTAGGAAGTAGTTTATTAGGAGGTCAATATTCCACACCATGCTCATTCAACGGCTCAAAAACAAACCAAAATGTGCACCTTCCATGAATCATGGCCGATTTATAAGAATGGGGCATCGGGATCCGGTTATAACGCCATACCAATATGCTCCTTCCACTGCTAACCTGCCAAACTAGGCCCTTCTTCAAAAGATCGAGATAATAGCTAATCTCTAGCCATGACGGTGATGTGCTGCCAGTATAAACAGTTTCTTCGAGCCGGCTGGTTGATAGTAGCAAGCCTTCTGGACCTAAGCATATAAACTGCCAGGTTCGGTAATAAGCTACCATGCTTGATAAGCAGGGCTTGTTTAAACGTGTGATAATCCCTGAAATAAACACCTTACCGAAGCCCCTACGTTGATGCAAATGAATCCAAGAGGGTTCATTAAACTTTACAAAATACCTTACAAATGTGACACATGTCATAATCCAGTCAACCCATCAATAAGAGAAACCCAACTTTTGCATTACTTGCTTCAAGAAATTCCAGTCAACCCTGTCGTAAGCATTTGACAAGTCCAGCTTATAAGCACAATTACTCTATGTGGGATTGATACATCTCCAACGTATCTATAATTTTTTATTGTTCCATGCTATTATATTATCTGTTTTGGATGTTTTATATGCATTAATATGCTATTTTATATTATTTTTGGGACTAACCTATTAACCTAGAGCCCAGTGCCAGTTTCTGTTTTTTCCTTGTTTTTTAGCTTCTCGGAGAAGGAATACCAAATGGAATAAAACCTTCGCTATGATTTTTCTTGGACCAGAAGACACGCCGGAGACTTGGAGATCAAGTCGGAAGAGCTACAAGGCGGCCACAAGGGGGAAGGGCGCGCCCCCTGCCTTGTGGGCCTCCCGTGACTCCCCTGGCCTAATTCTTCATCCTATATATTCAAATATATTCCCGAACCTCCAAATGCATCCACGAAGACACTTTTCCACTGCCGCAACCTTTTGTTCCCGTGAGATCCCATCTAGGGGCCTTTTCCGGCATCCTGCCGGAGGGGGCTTCGATCACGGAGGGCTTCTACATCAACTCTATTGCCCCTCCGATGAAGTGTCAATAGTTTACCTCAGACCTACGGGTCCATAGCTAGTAGCTAGATGGCTTCTTATCTCTCTCTTTGATTCTCAATACCATGTTCTCCTCGATGTTCTTGGAGATCTATCCGATGTAATCTTCTTTTGCGGTATGTTTGTCGAGATCCGATGAATTGTGGATTTATGATCAGCTCATCTGTGAATATTATTTGAATCTTCTCTGAATTCTTTTATGCATGATTTGATATCTTTGTAATTCTCTTCGAACTATCGGTTTAGTTTGGCCAACTAGATTGGTTTTTCTTGCAATGGGAGAAGTGCTTAGCTTTGGGTTCAATCTTGAGGTGTCCTTTCCCAGTGATAGTAGGGGCAGCAAGGCATGTGTTGTATTGTTGCCATTGAGGATAAAAAGACAGGGTTTACATCATATTGCTTGAGTTTATTCCTCTACTTCATGTCATCATACTTAATGCGTTACTCTATTCTTCATGGACTTAATACTCTAGATGCAGGCAGGAGTCGGTCGATGTGCGGAGTAATAGTAGTAGATGCAAAATTGTTTTGGTCTACTTGACACGGACGTGATGTCTATATTTCATAATCATTGCCTTGGATATCATCATAACTTTGCACTTTTCTATCAATTGCTCGACAGTAATTTGTTCACCCACCGTATTATTTGCTATCTTGAGAGAAGCCACTAGTGAAACCTATGCCCCGGGGTCTATTTTCCATCATATAAGTTCCCGATCTACTATTTTCCATCATATAAGTTTCCGATCTACTATTTTGCAATCTTTTACTTTCAGATCTATAAACCAAAAAACTCAACAATATTTACTTTATTGTTTGTTTAGTTTCATCTATCTCTATCAGATCTCACTTTTGCAAGTGCCCGTGAAGGGATTGACAACCCCTTTATCATGTTGGGTGCAACTTGTTTGATTGTTTGTGTAGGTATTGGTGATTTGTGCATTGTCTCCTACTGGATTGATACCTTGGTTCTCTAACTGAGGGAATACTTATCTCTACTTTGCTGCAGCACCCTTTCCTCTTCAAGGGAAAAACTGATACGTCTCCAACGTATCTATAATTTTTGATTGTTCCATGTTGTTATATTATCAATCTTGGATGTTTTATAATCATTTTATATCATTTTTTGGTACTAACCTATTGACATAGTGCCAAGTGCTAGTTGCTATTTTTTCCATGTTTTTTACATCACAGAAAATCAATACCAAACGGAGTCCAAATGCCATGAAACTTTACGGAGATTTTTTTGGACCAGAAGGAACATAATGGGCCCTGCCTGCGCATGGGGGGTGCTCCGGGGAGAGCACAACCCACCAGGGGGTGCTCCGAGGAGAGCACAACCCACCAGGGCGTGCTAGGAGGCCCAGGCACGCCCTGGTGGGTTGTGCCCACCACGGGTGCCCCTCGGACCGCCTCTTTGCTCTATAAATACCCCAATATTCCAAAAACCCTAGGGGAGTCGACGAAATATTGATCCAGCCATCATAGAGTCCAGAACCACCAGATCCAATCTAGATACCATCTCGGATGGGGTTCACCACCTCCATTGGTGCCTCTCCGATGATGCATGAGTAGTTCTTTGTAGACCTTTGGGTCCTTGGTTAGTAGCTAGATGGCTTCCTATCTCTCTCTTGATTCTCAATACAATGGTCTCTTGGAGATCCATATGATGTAACTCTTTTTGCGGTGTGTTTCTTGGGATCGATGAACTTTGAGTTTATGATCAGATCTATCTTTTTATATCTGTGAAAGTATTTGAGTTTTTTTGATCTCTTTTATGCATGATTGCTTATAGCCTCGTATTTCTTCTCCGATATTTCGGTTTTGTTTCGCCAACTTGATCTATTTATCTTGCAATGGGAAGAGGTGCTTTGTAGTGGGTTCGGTCTTACGGTCCTTGATCCCAGTGACAGAAGGGGAACCGACATGTATGTATTGTTGCTACTAAGGATAAAACAATGGGGTCTATCTCTACATAGATAGATCTTGTCTACATCATGTCATCGTTCTTATTGCATTACTCCATTTCTCCATGAACTTAATACACTAGATGCATGCTGGATAGCGGTCGATGTGTGGAGTAATAGTAGTAGATGCAGGCAGGAGTCGGTCTACTAATCTTGGACGTGATGCCTATGTAATGATCATTGCCTGGATATCGTCATGAGTATTTGAAGTTCTATCAATTTCCCAACAGTAATTTGTTCACCCATCGTTTGCTATTTTTCTCGAGAGAAGCCACTAGTAAAACTTACGGCCCCTGGGTCCCTTTCTCATATATTTGCCTTTGCGATCTACTTTTCCTTTGCATTTACTTTCAGATCTATTAAACCAAAAATACAAAAATACTTTGTTGCACTTTATTTTATTTGGCGTTCAATCTATCAATCTACTACAAATTTATCCTCCGTCCATGCACCAATTTCTGGCACCGTTACCCGAAAGGGATTGACAACCCCTTTAACACGTCGGGTTGCGAGTATTTGTTATTTGTGTGCAGGGGCTGTTTACGTTGTGTTGCTTGGTTCTCCTACTGGTTCGATAACCTTGGTTTCATATCTGAGGGAAATACCTACCGCCGCTGTGCTGCATCATCCCTTCCTCTTTGGGGAAATACCGGTGTAGCTTCAAGCGACATCAAAAGGAATTTCCGGCGTCGTTGCCGGGGAGGATCTTCAACATATACCAGGTTCCTAATCACAAATCTCATATTCTCGCAATTTACATTATTTGCCATTTTCCTCTCGTTTTCCTCTCCCCCACTTCACAAAAAACTGTCGCTTTATTCGCCCCTCTTTTTCTGTTCGCCGTTTTCTTGTCAGATCTATCATTTGCTTGCAATCATGATTGATTTCGGTATGACACCAACAGATGATGGCATAACTCCTAAGATTGGACGTACGGGCAATCTGGATGCTAAAACTTTTATTTTGGGGTAAGGGAACGTTATGGGAAAAGAACGTATCCAAGAATTTTTCAATTGTGTTGGGAATCTAAGTCTTGATGATGCTCCTATACTTAAAACTACTAGATCTTATGCGAATGCTATTTTAGCGCTAGTTCTGAAACTTGAAAGTAAATTTATTCATACCCATCCTACTTTTGCAAAGATTGTTTTTTGAGCTTCCCGTTATAAAGAATCCTAGGGCCAAAAAGTTGGTCACCCTTGTCCTTATGAATGAGTTTGATTACATAATACGTGAAGCTAGGGAAATCTTTGATTTTTATGGTATGAATCATGAAAAACCTGTGATAGATGAAATTCTTTACAATAGTGACTATGCTTTAAGACATTTGCTTGGGGATAATAAAATCTTTGATGAGAATCTTAAAACGGAAGTCCCCGTTTTAGATATAATCCAACAAGTTTTCAATAATGTTAATCAACATTACTCTTGGATTGTTGCGAGGAATCAAAAAGGTTATGATGAACATCAACTTAGGAATGCTAAGGTTTTTATGGATAATATGTTTTATGTTGTGTTTACAAAACCCCATGACCTGAGTCAGTCCTACAACCCCTTCCGGCTGAGACACGAATCCTAGCCTATTTGAGTCACAGAATGAAGGGCTCTTCAGAAGGCGCCACCCAAGTCTCCTTTGATACTTCGAAGTCAGGAATTTTTTCCAAGGAAGGCTTGAAAACACCTCTAAGAAGGTTAAAAAGAAGGATGACAAAACTTATATCCTTGCTTTATGCCTAGCTAAGGGCGTAAAACTATAGCGCTTGTTGGGAGGCAACCCAATGAATAAAATTTATTTTTGCTTTTTGCTTCCTGTTCTTGAGTGTTTGCACAATTATTCTACTGTTATGATTGTGTTTTTTATGTTTTAATTAGTGTTTGTGCCAAGTAAAGCCTTTAGGATCTTCTTGGGTGATAGTTATTTGATCTTGCTGAAAAAACAAAAACTTTTGCGCTCACGAAAATAATTCTCGTTCTTAACCAGAGGGCGATAAAATACCCATTCCACTTGTAGTAAATCAATATACAAATTTCTCAGGTCTTCCTAATTTTTCAGAATTTTTGGAGTTACATAAGTATTCGAAATAGTCATATTGCTATAGACTATTCTGTTTTGACAGATTCTGTTTTCTTTGCGTTGTGTGCTTATTTTGATGGCTCTATGATTTTCTTTGATGAGTTTTTGCCATATAAAAGTTGGAATATAATAGATATAATGCAACAACAAAATATGAATTTGTTTGATACATCACTTATAGTAGTGATTTATTTTCTTATACTAACGGATCTCATGAAGGTTTTGTTAAGTTTTGTGTGATTGAAGTTTTCAAGTTTTGGGTTATCTTACGATGGATGAAGGAATAAGGAGTAGAAGATCCTAAGCTTGGGGATGCCCCGACATCCCAAGCTATTATCCAAAAATGAGCAACCAACTAAGCTTGGGGATGCCCCCGAGTGACATCCCCTCTTTCTTCTAACAACCATCGGTATTTTACTCGAAGCTATATTTTTATATGTCGCATACTATGTGTTTTGCTTGGAGCGTCTTGTATGATATGATTCTTTGCTTGTTTTATTTTGTGTTTTAAGTCTTGATCCCTTGCTGAACACACCTATTTGGGAGAGCCAAAATTATGTCATGACTTATTAGAATTGCTCTCTTTGCTTCACTTAAATCTTTTATGAGCTATGGACTTGCTCTAGTGCTTCACTTATATCTTTTTGAGCACAGTGTGCTTAGTATTTTTGAAGAAATGCTCTATTGCTTCACTTAGATTTATTTTTTAGTTAGTAAAATTTTCAAGAAATTCTCTCTTGCTTCACTTAAATTAATTTGAGAGAAAGAAAGAAATATTTTGCTCATGATCTTCACATATATTTGTTTGATCTTATGAAAAGCAACACATGAAAATTAGTCCCAAAGTGATAGATATCCAACAAGGATATAATAAAAACTTACATGAAGATCATTGGACAAATAAACTTGATTCTTAGTAATAATTTTGAGATATGATGATGTGATATGCGAGTCATCTTGATGAGTAATTATGTGATACGTCTCCAACGTATCTACTTTTCCAAACACTTTTGCCCTTGTTTTGGACTCTAACTTGCATCATTTGAATGGAACTTACCCGGACTGACGCTGTTTTCAGCAGAATTGCCATGGTGTTATTTTTGTGCAGAAATAAAAGTTCTCGGAATGACCTGAAAATCAACGGAGAATATTTTTGAAATATATAAAAAATACTGGCGAAAGAATCAATGTCAGGGGGCCACACCCTGTCCATGAGGGTGGGGGCGCGCCTACCCCCCTGGGCGGGCCACCTGCCTCGTGGGCCCCCTGACGCTCCACCGACCTCAACTCCAACTCCATATATTCACGTTCGGGGAGAAAAAAATAAGAAAGAAGGATTCATCACGTTTTACGATACGGAGCCGCAACCAAGCCCTAATCTCTCTCGGGAGGGCTGATATGGAGTCTGTTCGGGGCTCCGGAGAGGGGAATCCGTCGCTATCGCCATCATCAACCTTCCTCCGTCACCAATTTCATGATGCTCACCGCCATGCGTGAGTAATTACATCATAGGCTTGCTGGACGGTGATGGGTTGGATGCGATTTATCATGTAATCGAGTTAGTTTTGTTAGGGTTTTATCCCTAGTATCCATTATGTTCTGAGATTGATGTTGCTATGAATTTGCTATGCTTAATGCTTGTCACTAGGGCCCGAGTGCCATGATTTCAGATCTGAACCTATTATGTTTTCATGAATGTATGTGAGTTCTTGATCCTATCTTGCAAGTCTATAGTCACCTGTTATGTGTTATGATCCGTTAACCCCGAAGTGACAATAATCGGGATACTTACCGGTGATGACCGTAGTTTGAGGAGTTCATGTATTCACTAAGTGTTAATGCTTTGGTCTGGTACTCTATTAAAAGGAGGCCTTAATATCCCTTAGTTTCCAATAGGACCCCGCTGCCATGGGAGGGTAGGACAAAAGATGTCATGCAAGTTCTTTTCCATAAGCACGTATGACTATATTCAAAATACATGCCTACATTACATTGATGAACTGGAGCTAGTTCTGTGTCATCCTATGTTATAACTATTGCATGAGGAACCGCATCCGACATAATCACTGATCCATTTCCTACGAGCTTTTCACATATTGTTCTTTGCTTATTTACTTTTCCGTTGCTACTGTTACAATCACTATAAAACCAAAACTATTACTTTTGCCACCGTTACTGCTACTATCATACTACTTTGCTACTAAATACTTTGCTGCAGATATTAAGTTTCAAGGTGTGGTTGAATTGACAACTCGGCTGCTAATACTTGAGAATATTCTTTGGCTCCCCTTGTGTCGAATCAATAAATTTGGGTTGAATACTCTACCCTCGAAAACTGTTGCGATCCCCTATACTTGTGGGTTATCAAGACTATTTTCTAGCGCCGTTGCCGGGGAGCATAGCTCTATTCTTTGAGTCACTTGGGATTTATATCTGTTGATCACTATGAAGAACTTGAGAGATAAAAGAACCAAGATTTTTCCCTCAACTACAAGAGGAGGTAAGGAACTGCCTTCTAGCTCTGCACTTGATTCACCTTCTGTTTTGAGTAAACTTGTGACACCTACTCCTGCTATTCATTCTGATATGTCACATGTTATTGATGATGCCAATTCTGCTTTGCATGATACTTATGATGAAACTGCTTCTATACTTGATAATATTGTGCCACTAGGTGAATTTCTTGATGAACAACTTGCTAGGGTTAGAGAGAATGAAATTACTGAAAATGATAATATTGATGAAAGTGATGATGAAGATTCTCCCCCTAGATATGAATTGCCTGTTGTGCCTGAGGGTTGTGTTATGCACGAAGAAACTGCTAGAGACTTCTTAGCTTGCAATGATAGATCTTAAGAAATTATTAGCTAAGCTTAAAGAAAAGTCTTTGAATGCTAGAATGAAATATGGCCATGCTTTTGCTACTTCACCTATCTTTATTTCCAATAAGGATTATGATTTCTCTATCGATCCTGAGTTAATTACTTTGGTTGAATCTGATCCTTTCTATGGCTATGAATCTGAAACTGTTGTGGCACATCTTACTAAATTAAATGATATAGCCACCCTGTTCACTAATGATGAGAAAACTCGCTATTACTTTATTCTTAAGTTATTTCCGTTCTCATTAAAGGGTAATGCCAAAATATCGTTTAATTCTCTTGATCCTGGTTGTGTGCGTAGTCCCCAGGATATGATTTATTACTTCTCTGCAAAATATTTCCCCGCTCATAAGAAACAAGCTGCCTTAAGGGAAATATATAATTTTGTGCAAATTGAAGAAGAGAGTCTCCCACAAGCTTGGGGGAGGCTTCTCCAATTACTTAATGCTTTGCCTGATCATCCTCTCAAGAAAAATGAAATACTTCATATCTTTTATAATGGACTAATCGATGCTTCCAGAGACCATCTGGATAGTTGTGCTGGTTGTGTTTTCAGGGAAAGAATTGTTGATCAAGTTGAATTGCTATTGAATAATATGTTGAGTAATTAAGATGATTGGACATTTCCTGAACCAACTCCTAAGAAAAGGGGTATTCTATTTCTCAATCCTGAAGATATGCAAGAGGCAAAGAAATCTATGAAAGAAAAAGGTATTAAAGCTGAAGATGTTAAGAATTTACCACCTATTGAAGGAATTCATGGTCTTGATAACCCGACACATTAGTAAAGGTAAATTATCTCTATAGATTTGATGAAGGTGATATTCCTCGTTATAAGTCTGCTAGCCAATGCTTGGATGAGTTTGATAATTTTATTGTTAAACAAGAAAACTTCAATGCTTATGTTGGTAGACAATTGAAACGCAATGTGGATATGCTTGAACACTCGAGGGATCATATGTCTAGAGTTAAAGGTGAACTTAAACTTATTAGTAAACATGCTTCTATGGTTACCACTCAAGTAGAACAAGTACTTAAAGCTCACAATGATTTGCTCAATGAATTAAATAATAAGAAAAATGACAATGTTGTTAGAGTTATGACTAGAGGGGGTAAAATGACTCAGGAACCTTTGTATCCTGAGGGCCATCCTAAGAGAATTGAGCAAGATTCTCAGAGAACTAATGTTGATGCACCTAGTCCTTCTAAAAGGAAGAAAAAGAAAAATGATAGAACTTTGCATGCTTCTAGTGAACCTGTTGTTGACACACCTGAGAGTCCCAATGATATTTCTATTTCTGATGCTGAAACACAATCTGGTAATGAACATGAACCTAGTGATAATGTTAATGATGATGTTCATGTTGATGCTCAACCTAGCAATGACAATGATGTAGAGATTGAACTTGCTGTTGATCTTGATAACCCACAATCAAAGAATCAGCGTTATGATAAGAGAGACTTTGTTGCTAGGAAGCACGGTAAAGAAAGAGAACCATGGGTTTAGAAACCCATGCCCTTTCCTCCTAAACCATCCAAGAAAAAGGATGATGAGGATTTTAAGCGCTTTGCTGAAATGATTAGACCTATCTTTTTGCGTATGTGTTTGACTGATATGCTTAAAATAAACCCTTATGCTAAGTACATGAAGGATATTGTTACTAATAAGAGAAAGATACCAGAAGCTGAAATTTCCGCCATGCTTGCTAATTACACTTTTAAGGGTGGAATACCTAAGAAACTAGGAGATCCAGGAGTACCAACTATACCTTGCTCCATTAAGAGAAACTATGTTAAAACTGCTTTATGTGATCTTGGAGCCGGTGTTAGTGTTATGCCTCTCTCTTTATATCGTAGACTTGATTTGAATAGTTGACACCTACTGAAATATCTTTGCAAATGGTTGATAAATCAACTGCTATACCTGTCGGTATTTATGAGGATGTGCCTGTTGTGGTTGCAAACATTACTATTTTAACGGACTTTGTTATTCTTGATATTCTCGAGGACGATAGTATGTCTATTATCCTTGGTAGAACCTTTTTGAATACTGCAGGGGCTGTTATTGATTGCAACAAAGGCAATGCCACTTTTCATGTTAATGGTAATGAGCATACAATACACTTTCCGAGGAAACAACCCCAAGTCCACAGTATCAATTCTATTGGGAAAATTCCAACAATTACTTTTGGAGGTTTTGAATTTCCTCTTCCTACTGTCAAAAAGAAATATGATATTCTTATTGTTGGGGATGTGCATATCCCAATTGAGGTAACATAGTGTTATTCGAAACTTCTCTGGTTTCATGCGATTCAGAATGAGTTTGTTAACAAGACTTGATCAACCTTGTTAGTGGATTCCTTTTGATGAGCATGAGATGGATGAAGTTAGAAAGCACAACCTTCTCTACCCTCTTTTTACTTTCTGTTATTTAGTTTAAATAAAGGAAAAATAGTATTTTCTGTCTGTTTTCTGAATTATCCTTGAAATAAAAAAATACCTCGAAAATAAAAGTTCTCCAAATGCCCTGAAATTTCAATATGATTTTTTTCTAGAATATTTAAGAATTATTGGCACTGAGAACACACCGGGGGGGGGGGGGGGGCTCACCATGTGCCCACGAGGGTGGAGGGCATGCCCCTGCCTCATGGACCCCACATGGATCCCGTCCACTTATCCTTGCACCCACACACTTCGTCTTCCTCCAGAAAAAAATCATCCACTAGCTCAAACTCGTGTTCTAGCTCATCTTGCTGCCATTTTCGATCTCCTTGCTCAAAGCTCCATTCAGAAAACTGCTTTGGGGGATTGTTCTTCGCTATGTGACTCCTCCAATGGTCCAATTAGCTTTTGTTCTAGTGCTTTATTTATTGCAAATATTTGTTGCTTAGGTGACCCTGTTCTTGAGCTTGCATGTCAAATTTATGTGGTCAAAAGTACTTTTAATGCATGATATAGTCTCTAGGCAGTTGTAGGAGTAGTTGCTATCAATTTTGTTGAGTTTGGTTCACTTTTATTTTGAGTTACCAAAAATTTCAGAAAATTTTAGAATAAGATGAAGAGGTTTTTTAGGGGCTCTTCGAGCCGAAGCTCGAAGGATAAGTAAAGTGAAGAAAATAAGAAGCCCAAATATAATCTCCCTCGCAATGCGGAGGTTAGGCCGTGTGAATGGCCTTGTGATGAGTTCTTGAGAGAAGCCGGGATTTATGAGGATTTTTATTATTTGGCTGAGAATGCAGGCCTCACCGACTTCCTCCATGACCAGCGTGAACAGTATCTTCTACTCACCAATATTTTTGTGCAAAATTTTCATTTCCATGCTAGGAGATCGCCACCTTCGGTGGAATTTTATTTATATGATGAGCATAAGGAGATGTCACTTTTTGATTTTTGCAGGGTTTGTAGGATACCCTTTGAGGGCAGCATAGAGGAACCACATCATAATGATGTGGAGGGATTTATTGATATGATTGCTGTAGGGGAAACGAGGAAAGTTTCCGATGCAAGAATCACTAGCATACATTTTCCTATTCTATGTTACTTTGCAATATTTTCTAGTAGATGCTTAATTGGTTGCGGGAACTGTGGAAATCTTAGTGCCCCTGATATTGTTATTTTGCGCCGTGCTTTGTTTCGTGATACCACTTTCATTTTAGGCGCTATTGTTGCTAAACAGTTAAATCTGAACCGTACAAAGGGTCCCGTCTTAGGAGGCATCTTCGCCTCGCGCCTTGCTGCACACTTTAACATACCTATTAGGCATTATGAGAAAGAGGAAAAGTTGCTACCTCATATTTTTCTAGATTATAAGGGCATGGTAGCACATGATTTTATTGTTAAGAATAAGAAGAAGATGCTTAACTATAGACTGATATTTGATAAGAATCACTTTGAGACTATTACCTTGCCTGCTCCCTCTTTGTTCAACATATTTTCAGGCACGTACCTTGTTTTGCCGGAGGCCGTTCAGGCATACCAGAGCCTGGCATCTGCTCCAGAGCCAAAGCCACTATCCGATCCTCACCGTCAATCTGTTTATCAGTGGGATCCGGAGGAGATCGCTAACTAGTGGCACCCCAAGGACCCTCCTCGGTACACTGGAGGGGATTATTTCGATCCATGGGCATAGACCAACTTAGGCCAAAAGCCTAAGCTTGGGGGAGTACGTATTTCTCACCGACATTACATTCATGTTCACGCACTCATGCCAGTTGTCGGTGCTCATACTTTTTCATTGTATCATCCATGCTAGTTTATTTTCTTTTCTGGCATTCTTCTTGTGTGTTTGAAAAACCTTAAGAAAAAAACAAAAAATTAGTTGTAGCTTTTAGCTAGTTTACTTTCCATGCTTGTAGTAGTAGTAATTAAAAAGAAAACCGAAAAATATTTCTCGTTCTTCTTTTGCTTGTTGGGATCTTTCCCATGTAAATAGTTTTATTTCCTTTCTTTTCCTTGGGGGTCGAGAGGAGAAGACCACGATGAAAATGTTGAGTGGCTCTCATATGCATTATTGTTGATCTAACAAAGAGCCCATATTACCTTGTCTTCTCCCTTGAATTGAATGCTTGCAGATTCCATCTTAGTCCAATGCACGTGCACTATTATTATTATCCACACCGTTCGGTCGTGCAAGTGAAAGGCAATAATGACGATGTATGATGAACTGATTGAGATGAGAAAAGCTGGTATGAACTCGACCTCTCTTGTTTTTGTAAATATGATTAGTTCATCATTCCTAATTCAGCCTATTATGAATGGAACATGTTTGCAATGACAATTAGAGATTATAGTTGCTCATGCCATGCTTAATTCGCAAGAAGTTTATAATGGTTTACCTTGTGTGCCAACATGCTATTAAAATGGTTGTGATGTGGTATGATAGGGTGGTATCCTCCTTTCAACAATTCGAGTGGCTTGACTTGGCACATGTTCATGCATGTAGTTGAAACAAAATCAACATAGCCTCCATGATATTTATGTTCATGGTGAATTATATCCTACTCATGCTTGCATTCAGTGTTGATTAATTTTAATGCATGTTCATGACTGTTGTCACTCTCTAGCTGGTCGCTTCCCAGTCTCTTTCTAGCCTTCACTTGTACTAAGCGGGAATACTGCTTGTGCATCCAACTCCATAAACCCCAAAAGTTATTCCATATGAGTCCCTCATACCTTCCTATATGCGGTATCTACCTGCCGTTCCAAGTAAATTTGTATGTGCTAAACTCTAAACCTTCAGATGAAATTCTGTTTTGTATGCTCGAATAGCTCATGTATCAACTAGGGTTGTCTGTATCTTCCATGCTAGGCGGGTTATTCTCAAGAGGAGTGGACTCCGCTCCTCACTAATGAGAAAATGGCTGGTCACCGGGATGCCCAGTCCCATGCTCAAATCAAATCAAAATAATTGCAAACAAAACTCCCCCAGGATTGTTGTTAGTTGGAGGCACCCGTTGTTTCGGGCAAGCCATGGATTGATGCTTGTTGGTGGTGGGGGAGTATAAACTTTACCATTCTGCTTGGGAACCGCCTATAATGTGTGTAGCATGGAAGATATTGAGATCTCTCGGTTTTTATGTTGACAATGAAAGTATACCGCTCAAAATATTATTCATCTCTATTTCAAAATCGAGCTCTGGCACCTCTACAAATCCCTGCTTCCCTCTGCGAAGGGCCTATCTATTTACTTTTATGTTGAGTCATCATCCTCTTATTAAAAAGCACCAGTTGGAGAGCACCGCTGTCATTTGCATGTATTACTATTAGTTTACATTGAGTATGACTGTGACTGGATCTCTTTTACCATGAATTACAATTTCCAGTCAGCCCTTGATCTTCAGGGGTGCTCTACATTTACATTTTGCGGTCTCAGAAAGGGCTAGTGAGATACCATCTTATTATATCATATTTTGATTGTTTTGAGAAAGTGTTGTCATCCAAGATTTATTATTATTGCTCGCTAGTTGATTATGCCATTCATATGAGTAAACATGAGACCTAAATGTTATTGTGAATATGGTTAGTTCATAATCTTTGCTGAAAACTTGAATGCTGGCTTTACATATTTACAACAAGAGCAAACAAAGTTTGTAAAAGTTTTCTTTATCACTTTCAGTTTGTCAACTGAATTGCTTGAGGACAAGCAAAGGTTTAAGCTTGGGGGAGTTGATACGTCTCCAACGTATCTACTTTTCCAAACACTTTTGCCCTTGTTTTGGACTCTAACTTGCATGATTTGAATGGAACTAACCCGAACTGACATTGTTTTCAGCAGAATTGCCATGGTGTTATTTTTGTGCAGAAATAAAAGTTCTCGGAATGACCTGAAAATCAACGGAGAATATTTTTGGAATATATAAAAAATATTGGCGAAAGAATAAACATCAGAGGGCCCACTGTCAGTGTCAAAACCGGCGGATCTCGGGTAGGGGGTCCCGAACTATGCGTCTAAGGTCGATGGTAACAAGAGACAAGGGACACGATGTTTACCCAGGTTCGGGCCCTCTCTATGGAGGTAATACCCTACGTCCTGCTTGATTGATATTGATGAATACGAGTATTACAAGAGTTGATCTACCTTGAGATCATAATGGCTAAACCCTAGAGGTCTACCTTGTATGGCTATGATAATGAAAAATCTTCTTCTCCGGACTAAGTCCTCCGATTTATATAAGCACCGGGAGGATCTAGGGTTACACAAGGTTGGTTACAAAGAAAGGAATCTACATATCCGGTCGCCAAGCTTGCCTTCCATGCCAAGGAGAGTCCTATCCAGACACGGGTACAGTCTTCGGTCTTCGTATCTTCACAGCCCATCAGTCCGGCCCATGGCTAACAGGTCGGGCGCCCGAGGACCCCTTAGTCCAGGACTCCCTCAGGAGCCCCTGAACCTGGCTTCAATGACAAGGTATCCGGCGTAGATCTGTCTTCGGCATTGCAAGGCAGGTTCCTCCTTCCGAACTCAAACAGTCTTCGGATGTACCGATGTGTCCGGACCTGTAACTCACACCACACACAACCATAGAGAGAATATAATATTTCACGAATCCAATCTGCTGACAACTCTTTTATAACATGACACCACGCCTGCTCGGTCACTATATCCAACCATTTTGTTTGCCATCCCATGTTTCGAGATGCGGTTTCCATTGGCACGTCTTGTCAAAGCAGAGATCGTGTCCCCTTATTACGGGATTCTCATTAATACGCGCGTGGGTAACCCAACCGTGCCGTTTACACAGTCCTTGGGAATAGGCGAGTTTTAAGGCGAGTAGGGAGGCGTTTGATATTCGCGGCCTTTCTAAGGGGATATGGATTCACCCTTACTCACCCTTGCCTTCTCCTTCCTCTGCCCATCCATTCTTGAGCTCTAGCGCCCAAGCCCTAGCTTCCCCCGCTGGAGAAAACACTCCAACCATGTCCAGATCTGGAGCTAGTGGCAAGTGGATAATTTCCTTTGTTAAGAAGAAAGACATCAAGGAGCTTCGAGAGGATGGATACCTGGCCAAGGAGATCGTTCGCCGTCTCCTGGCCGAAGGACAGATCATCCCTACCCCAGAGCCCCCCTGAGAGGGTTGTGTTTCTCACACATTTCATCCGCGGGCTGGGATTCCCTCTCCACCCGTTTGTCCGAAGACTGATGTTTTACTACGGACTGTACTTTCATGATCTAGCCCCCAACTTTATCCTCAACATCTCAGCATTTATAGTCATTTGTGAGGCCTTTCTCCACATCCTGCCTCACTTCGGCCTATGGCTGAAGACCTTCAATGTAAAGCCGAAGGTGGTGAGAGGCCAACAAGCAGAGTGCGGAGGCGCCATGGTGGGCAAGATGCCCAATGTTACATGGCTCGAAGGCTCCTTTGTGGAGACGGTGAAGGGGTGGCAGTCGGGGTGGTTCTACATCACCGAACCGCATGACACCAACTGGGCGGCGGCCCCCGAATTTCGATCTGGAGCTCCGCTGTGGCTCACCTCCTGGCAAGAGAAGGGCCTCGCCTAGGGCTCTTCGAGCAAGCTGACTGGGCTCCAGATGTGCGTTCAGAACAGGACAACCAAGAGGATCAAACTCGTCAACGTGATCCAGGTTATGCTCATTCGCCGGATCCTTCCGCGCCAACGCCGGACTTGCAATTTGTGGGAGTTCGATCCGGCCAAGCACCAGATGCTACTAGAGCTCTTCGGCACAACGCACGAAGATATCTGGAAAGTGCTCTTCAAGGCCGGCGAGACACCACCCGCACACGACCGAAGATCGTGGGCTCAGCTTAAAACGCCAAGCCAATTCGGTAAGTTTTTTCATGTATTCAAGGTATAGCCTTTACTGGCATATTTTGAGAAGGAGTCTAAGCCTTCATATCAATTTTTAGGCCTGGATCGACATAGCGGGGCAGATTAATTGTCCAGCTCCACTACCCGAAGACGAGGAAACCCCACTCCTAAAGAAGATGCTATTTCCGGCGCCTTATGATGTGTCGAAGAAGAAGGCCAAGAAGACGGCCAAAGGGAGCAGGACTGGCCTTCGCTGAAAGGGTGCTTCGGACATGTCGTCCGAAGACAAGACCGACTTTTTGGCTGTTGAAGACGACGGCGAGGAGGAGGAAGAAGGCGGCTTCCCCTCGAAGGGGGGAAAGAAGAAAAGAGAGGCCTCCACGAATCTGGAGGCGAAGGCGCCCAAGAAGGGGAAGGGCTCCCTTGCGGATAACTCCGCATGGGATGTCGAAAGTGTTGGGGAACGTAGTAATTTCAAAAGTTTTCCGACGCACACGCAAGATCATGGTGATGCATAGCAACGAGAGGGGAGAGTGTGATCTACGTACCCTTGTGGATCGACAGCGGAAGCATTAGCACAACGCGGTTGATGTAGTCATACGTCTTCACGGCCCGACCGATCAAGCACCGAAACTATGGCACCTCCGAGTTCTAGCACACGTTCAGCTCGATGACGATCCCCGGACTCCGATCCAGTAAAGTGTCGAGGAAGAGTTCCATCAGCACGACGGCGTGTTGACGATCTTGATGTACTACCGTCGCAGGGCTTTGCCTAAGCACCGCTATAATATTATCGAGGATTATGGTGGAAGGGGGCACCGCACACGGCTAAGAATATGATCACGTGGATCAACTTGTGTGTCTAGGGGTGCCCCCTGCCCCCGTATATAAAGGAGCAGGGGGAGGTGCGGCCGGCCAGGAGGAGGGCGCGCCAGGAGGAGTCCTACTCCCACCGGGAGTAGGATTCCCCCCTTTTCCTAGTTGGAATAGGATTCAGGAGGGGGAAAGAGGAGAGAGAGAAGAAAGGGGGGGGGGGCGCCGCCCCCCTCTCCTTGTCCTATTCGGACTAGGGGGGAGGGGTGCGTGGCCCAGCCCTGGCCACCTCTCCTCTCTTCCACTAAAGCCCACTAAGGCCCATATACCTCCCGGGGGGTTCCGGTAACCTCCCGGTACTCTGGTAAAATCCCGATTTCACATGGAACACTTCCGATATCCAAATATAGGCTTCCAATATATCAATCCTTATGTCTCGACCATTTCGAGACTCCTCGTCATGTCCGTGATCACATCCGGGACTCCGAACAAACTTCGGTACATCAAAATGCATAAACTCATAATATAACTGTCATCAAAACCTTAAGCGTGCGGACCCTACGGGTTCGAGAACAATGTAGACATGACCGAGACACGTCTCCGATCAATAACCAATAGCGGAACCTGGATGCTCATATTGGCTCCCACATATTCTACGAAGATCTTTATCGGTCAGACCGCATAACAACATACGTTGTTCCCTTTGTCATCGGTATGTTACTTGCCCGAGATTCGATCATCGGTATCTCAATACCTAGTTCAATCTCGTTACCGGCAAGTCTCTTTACTCGTTTAATAATACATCATCTTGCAACTAACTCATTAGTTGTAATGCTTGCAAGGCTTATGTGATGTGCATTACCGAGAGGGCCCAGAGATACCTCTCCGACAATCGGAGTGACAAATCCTAATCTCGAAATACGCCAACCCAACATGTACCTTTGGGGACACCTGTAGAGCTCCTTTATAATCACCCAGTTACGTTGTGACATTTGGTAGCACACAAAGTGTTCCTCCGGCAAACGGGAGTTGCATAATCTCATAGTCATAGGAACATGTATAAGTCATGAAGAAAGCAATAGCAACATACTAAACGATCGGGTGCTAAGGTAATGGAATGGGTCATGTCAATCATATCATTCTTCTAATGATGTGATCCCATTAATCAAATGACAACACTTGTCTATGGTTAGGAAACATAACCATCTTCGTTTAACGAGCTAGTCAAGTAGAGGCATACTAGTGACGTTTGGTTTGTCTATGTATTCACACAAGTATTATGTTTCCGGATAATACAATTCTAGCATGAATAATAAACATTTATCATGATATAAGGAAATAAAATAATAACATTATTATTGCTTCTAGGGCATATTTCCTTCAGAAAGCAGTCCGGAGTGAATGCCCCGGACCAAGCCTCCGGCTACCTTGTAAGTACCAAAAACCTATGCACCTCCCAATACCTGGCCTTTCCTATTTATAATATTGATATGTTTAAACTATGCCATTATAGTCCGGCCCGTGACGGCTCCCCGCGATCCTCGATAGGGGGTTCGCTAGACGCAAAGGAGATTGCATACATGATAGAGCTTATGGCTGAAGCATAGGGAACATCTTTCATTTTCTCTCTATCTTCTGCATTGGTCGGGGATTGAGTCTTACTCAATTTCACACCTTGTAACACAGGCAAGAATCCTTTCTTTGCTTGATCCATTTTGAACTTCTTCAAAACTTTGTCAAGGTATGTGCTTTGTGAAAGTCCAATTAAGCGTCTTGATCTATCTCTATAGATCTTAATGCCTAATATGTAAGCAGCTTCACCGAGGTCTTTCATTGAAAAACTCTTATTCAAGTATCCTTTTATGCTATCCACAAATTCTATATCATTTCCGATTAGTAATATGTCATCTACATATAATATCAGAAATGCTACAGAGCTCCCACTCACTTTCTTGTAAATACAGGCTTCTCCAAAAGTCTGTACAAAACCAAATGCTTTGATCACACTATCAAAGCGTTTATTCCAACTCCGAGAGGCTTGCACCAGTCCATAAATGGTTCGCTGAAGCTTGCACACTTTGTTAGCTCCCTTTGGATCGACAAAACCTTCCGGCTGCATCATATACAACTCTTCTTGCAGAAATCCATTCAGGAATGCAGTTTTGACATCCATTTGCCAAATTTCATAATCATAAAATGCGGCAATTGCTAACATGATTCAGACAGACTTAAGCATTGCTACGGGTGAGAAGGTCTCATTGTAGTCAATCCCTTGAACTTGCCGAAAACCTTTTGTGAAAAGTCGAGCTTTGTAGATAGTAATATTACCGTCAGCGTCATTCTTCTTCTTGAAGATCCATTTATTCTCAATTGCTTGCCTATCATTGGGCAAGTCAACCAAAGTCCATACTTTGTTCTCATACATGGATCCCATCTCAGATTTCATGGCTTCAAGCCATTTTGCGGAATCTGGGCTCACCATCGCTTCTTCATAGTTCGTAGGTTCATCATGATCTAGTAGCATGACTTCCAGAACAGGATTACCGTACCACTCTGGCGCGGATCTTACTCTGGTTGATCTATGAGGTTCAGTAGTATCTTGTTCTAAAGCTTCATGATCATTATCATTAGCTTCCTCACTAATTGGTGTAGGTGTCACAGAAACTGGTTTCTGTGATGTACTACTTTCCAATAAGGGAGCAGGTACAATTACCTCGTCAAGTTCTACTTTCCTCCCACTCACTTCTTTCGAGAGAAACTCCTTCTCTAGAAAGTTTCCGAATTTAGCAACAAAAGTCTTGCCTTCGGATCTGTGATAGAAGGTGTATCCAATAGTTTCCTTTGGATATCCTATGAAGACACATTTCTCCGATTTGGGTTCGAGCTTATCAGGTTGAAGTTTTTTCACATAAGCATCGCAGCCCCAAACTTTCAGAAATGACAACTTGGTTTCTTGCCAAACCACAGTTCATATGGCGTCGTCTCAACGGATTTTGATGGTGCCCTATTTAACGTGAATGCGGCCGTCTCTAGAGCATATCCCCAAAACGATAGCGGTAAATCAGTAAGAGACATCATAGATCGCACCATATCTAGTAAAGTACGATTACGACGTTCGGACACACCATTACGCTGTGGTGTTCCGGGTGGCGTGAGTTGCAAACTATTCCACATTGTTTTAAATGTACACCAAACTCGTAACTCAAATATTCTCCTCCACGATCAGATCGTAGGAATTTTATTTTCTTGTTACGATGATTTTCAACTTCACTCTGAAATTCTTTGAACTTTTCAAATGTTTCAGACTTATGTTTCATTAAGTAGATATACCCATATCTGCTTAAGTCATCTGTGAAGGTGAGAAAATAACGATATCCGCCACGAGCCTCAACATTCATCGGACCACATACATCTGTATGTATGATTTCCAATAAATCTGTTGCTCTCTCCATAGTACCGGAGAACGGTGTTTTTGTCATCTTACCCATAAGGCACGGTTCGCAAGTACCAAGTGATTCATAATCAAGTGGTTCCAAAAGCCCATCAGTATGGAGTTTCTTCATGCGCTTTATACCGATATGACCCAAACGGCAGTGCCACAAATAAGTTGCACTATCATTATCAACTCTGCATCTTTTGGTTTCAACACTATGAATATGTGTGTCACTACTATCGAGATTTAATAAGAATAGACCACTCTTTAAGGGTGCATGACCATAAAAGATATTACTCATGTAAATAGAACAACCATTATTCTCTGATTTAAATGAATAACCGTCTCGCATCAAACAAGATCCAGATATAATGTTCATGCTTAACGCTGGCACCAAATAACAATTATTTAGGTCTAATACTAATCCCGAAGGTAGATGTAGAGGTAGCGTGCCGACTGCGATCACATCGACTTTGGAACCATTTCCCACGCGCATCATCACCTCGTCCTTAGCCAATCTTCACTTAATCCGTAGTCCCTGTTTCGAGTTGCAAATATTAGCAACAGAACCAGTATCAAATACCCAGGTGCTACTGCGAGCATTAGTAAGGTACACATCAATAACATGTATATCACATATACCTTTGTTCACCTTGCCATCCTTCTTATCCGCCAAATACTTGGGGCAGTTCCGCTTCCAGTGACCAGTCTGCTTGCAGTAGAAGCACTCAGTTTCAGGCTTAGGTCCAGGTTTGGGTTTCTTCTCTTGAGTGGCAACTTGCTTGCTGTTCTTTTTGAAGTTCCCCTTCTTCTTCCCTTTGCCCTTTCTCTTGAAACTAGTGGTCTTGTTGACCATCAACACTTGATGCTCCTTCTTGATTTCTACCTCCGCAGCTTTCAGCATTGCGAAGAGCTCGGGAATAGTCTTATTCATCCCTTGCATATTATAGTTCATCACGAAGCTTTTGTAGCTTGGTGGCAGTGATTGGAGAATTCTGTCAATGACGCAATCATCTGGAAGATTAACTCCCAATTGAATCAAGTGATTATTATACCCAGACATTTTGAGTATATGCTCACTGACAGAACTGTTCTCCTCCATCTTGCAGCTATAGAACTTATTGGAGACTTCATATCTCTCAATTCGGGCATTTGCTTGAAATATCAACTTCAACTCCTGGAACATCTCATATGCTCCATGATGTTCAAAACGTCGTTGAAGTCCCGATTCTAAGCCATAAAGCATGGCGCACTGAACTAGCGAGTAGTCATCAGCTTTGCTCTGCCAGACGTTCATAACATCTGGTGTTGCTCCAGCAGCAGGCCTGGCACCTAGCGGTGCTTCCAGGACGTAATTCTTCTGTGCAGCAATGAGGATAATCCTCAAGTTACGGACCCAGTCCGTGTAATTGCTACCATCATCTTTCAACTTTGCTTTCTCAAGGAACGCATTAAAATTCAACGAAACAACAGCACGGGCCATCTATCTACAATCAAACATATACAAGCAAGATACTATCAGGTACTAAGTTTCATGATAAATTTAGGTTCAATTAATCATATTACTTAAAGAACTCCCACTTAGATAGACATCCCTCTAATCCTCTAAGTGATTACGTGATCCAAATCAACTAAACCATGTCCGATCATCACGTGAGATGGAGTAGTTTCATTGGTGAACATCACTATGTTGATCATATCTACTATATGATTCACGCTCGACCTTTCGGTCTCCGTGTTCCGAGGCCATATCTGTATATGCTTGGCTCGTCAAGTATAACCTGAGTATTCCGCGTGTGCAACTGTTTTGCACCCGTTGTATTTGAACGTAGAGCCTATCACACCCGATCATCACGTGGTGTCTCAGCACGAAGAACTTTCGCAATGGTGCATACTCAGGGAGAACACTTCTTGATAATTAGTGAGAGATCATCTTATAATGCTACCGTCAATCAAAGCAAGATAAGATGCATAAAAGATAAACATCACATGCAATCAATATAAGTGATATGATATGGCCATCATCATCTTGTGCTTGTGATCTCCATCTTCGAAGCACCGTCATGATCACCATCGTCACCGGCGCGACACCTTGATCTCCATCGTAGCATCGTTGTCGTCTCGCCAATTTTATGCTTCCACGACTATCGCTACCGCTTAGTGATAAAGTAAAGCATTACAGCGCGATTGCATTGCATACAATAAAGCGACAACCATATGGCTCCTGCCAGTTGCCGATAACTCGGTTACAAAACATGATCCTCTCATACAATAAAATTTAGCATCATGTCTTGACCATATCACATCACAACATGCCCTGCAAAAACAAGTTAGACGTCCTCTACTTTGTTGTTGCAAGTTTTACGTGGCTGCTACGGGCTTAAGCAAGAACCAATCTTAACCTACGCATCAAAACCACAACGATAGTTTGTCAAGTTGGTGCTGTTTTAACCTTCGCAAGGACCGGGCGTAGCCACACTCGGTTCAACTAAAGTTGGAGAAACTGTCACCCGCTAGCCACCTTTGTGCAAAGCACGTTGGGAGAACCGGTCTCGCGTAGGCGTACGCGTAATGTCGGTCCGGGCTGCTTCGTCCAACAATACCGCCGAACCAAAGTATGACATGCTGGTAAGGAGTATGACTTATATCGCCCACAACTCACTTGTGTTCTACTCGTGCATATAACATCAACACATAAAACCTAGGCTAGGATGCCACTGTTGGGGAACATAGTAATTTCAAAAAAATTCCTACGCACACGCAAGATCATGGTGATGCATAGCAACAAGAGGGGAGAGTGTGATCTACGTACCCTTGTAGATCGACAGCGGAAGCGTTAGCACAACGCGGTTGATGTAGTTGTACATCTTCACGGCCCGACCGATCAAGCACCAAAACTACGGCACCTCCGAGTTCTAGCACACGTTCAGCTCGATGATGATCCCCGGACTCCGATCCAGCAAAGTGTCGGGGAAGAGTTCCGTCAGCACGACGGCGTGGTGACGATCTTGATGTACTACCGTCGCAGGGCTTCGCCTAAGCACCGCTACAATATTATCGAGGATTATGGTGGAAGGGGGCACCGCACACGGCTAAGAATATGACCACGTGGATCAACTTGTGTGTCTAGGGGTGCCCCCTGCCCCCGTATATAAAGGAGCAGGGGGAGGTGCGGCTGGCCAGGAGGAGGGCGCGCCAGGAGGAGTCCTACTCCCACCGGGAGTAGGATTCCCCCCTTTTCCTAGTTGGAATAGGATTCGGGAGGGGGAAAGAGGAGAGAGAGAAGGAAGGGGGGGCGCCGCCCCCCTCTCCTTGTCCTATTCGGACTAGGGGGGAGGGGTGCGCGGCCCAGCCCTGGCCACCTCTCCTCTCTTCCACTAAAGCCCACTAAGGCCCATATACCTCCCGGGGGGTTCCGGTAACCTCCCGGTACTCCGGTAAAATCCCGATTTCACTCGGAACACTTCCGATATCCAAATATAGGCTTCCAATATATCAATCTTTATGTCTCGTCCATTTTGAGACTCCTCGTCATGTCCGTGATCACATCCGGGACTCCAAACAAACTTCAGTACATCAAAATGCATAAACTCATATTATAACTGTCATCAAAACCTTAAGCGTGCGGACCCTACGGGTTCAAGAACAATGTAGACATGACCGAGACACGTCTCTGATCAATAACCAATAGCGGAACCTGGATGCTCATATTGGCTCCCACATATTCTACGAAGATCTTTATCGGTCAGACCGCATAACAACATACGTTGTTCCCTTTGTCATCGGTATGTTACTTGCCCGAGATTCGATCGTTGGTATCTCAATACCTAGTTCAATCTCGTTACCGGCAAGTCTCTTTACTCGTTTTGTAATACATCATCTTGCAACTAACTCATTAGTTGTAATGCTTGCAAGGCTTATGTGATGTGCATTACCGAGAGGGCCCAGAGATACCTCTTCGACAATCGGAGTGACAAATCCTAATCTCGAAATACGCCAACCCAACATGTACCTTTGGAGACACCTGTAGAGCTCCTTTATAATCACCCAGTTACGTTGTGACGTTTGGTAGCACACAAAGTGTTCCTCCGGCAAACGGGAGTTGCATAATATCATAGTCATAGGAACATGTATAAGTCATGAAGAAAGCAATAGCAACATACTAAACGATCGGGTGCTAAGCTAATGGAATGGGTCATGTCAATCATATCATTCTTCTAATGATGTGATCCCATTAATCAAATGATAACACATGTCTATGGTTAGGAAACATAACCATCTTCGATTGACGAGCTAGTCAAGTAGAGGCATACTAGTGACGTTTGGTTTGTCTATGTATTCACACAAGTATTATGTTTTATGGATAATACAATTCTAGCATGAATAATAAACATTTATCATGATATAAGGAAATAAAATAATAACATTATTATTGCTTCTAGGGCATATTTCCTTCAGAAAGCAGTCCGGAGTGAATGCCCCGGACCAAGCCTCCGGCTGCCTTGTAAGTACCAAAAACCTTTGCACCTCCCAATACCTGGCCTTTCCTGTTTATAATATTGATATGTTTAAACTATGCCATTATAGTCCGGCCCGTGACGGCTCCCCGCGATCCTCGATAGGGGGTTCGCTAGACTCAAAGGAGATGGCTAGCATGTCTCCACCGCCCGCTCACTCTGCCTCACCCAAATGGTGATGACAAGGTGGCATCCCGAAGGACCTTCCCAGGCCAGGGGAGATTCCAGAAATCGTTAAGGTGGTGCCCCAGGACGATTCTTCGACCCATGGGGACTGGCAATGGGGTCCAAGTTCCCTTCGGCCCTCAGCTAGTGTCGGATTTCGGGTTCCGGCAGACCCTTGAGGTTCGAACACTTGGGTGCGCGCGGAGATTTTGCCTTCTACCTACCTGCACCCCTCCGCCTCGCTCAGATCTAAGCTACGGAAAGAATAGCACAAGAGACACAGGGTTTATACTGGTTTGGGCCACCGTTGTGGTGTAATACCCTACTCCAGTGTGTGGTGTGGTGGATTGCCTCTTGGGCTGATGATGATGAGCAATACAAGGAAGAACAGCCTCACGAGGGTCTGTTCTTGGCCGGGGGGATGAACTGCTAGGAGGAGTTCAGTCGCCCTTCTCTCTCTCTCTCTGTGTGATGCTACTCGATCCGATCCTAGCTAGTTTCTCTCTTGGCTTCTAGATTCTCCCTTCTTGATTGCCCCTCTACCCTGGGGGTGGCTAGTCCTATTTATAGGCAAAGGCCCTGGGCCTCTTCCCAAATATTAAGGGGGAAGGGCGCCAACAATTGGCCATTTTGAAGGGGAACATCTGGTACACTTATCCTGACTAAAGTTGGTCCTCGCCAGCCAAAGGCTCTGGTGGTGACGCTGGCTTGGGCTCCACAATGACTTCCTCCCTGCCGTTGGACTGGTCTTGGTCTCGTTGCACCGAAACAGGTACCTTTGCTTGATGCTCTCGCCTGCGCTTGCTCCCTTTGCACCAAAGAGAAAAGGAGGACACTGCGCGCCTGGCGCCTTTGGTCATCATGGCTTGCGTCACGGGCACCTCGTGAGGTACCCCGCCTTGATCTCTTCGCCTCCTCGCGAGCCAGCATGATGAGGCCGTGCCTGAGGAAGCTCCATGTCGTTCGCCCCGCGAGGCTTGGCCCCTCGCGAGGGTCTTGGGTCTGTGTTGATGAAGATGGGCCGCGCTGGGCCCCCTTTTGAGCCACGCCGCAGGCCGCAGGCAGGCAAGTCTGGGGACCCCCGTTCCCAGAACGCCGACAGTAGCCCCCGGGCCCAAGGCGCGCCCGGACTTGGCCGTGCAGGGAGGCGAAAGGGCAAGAGCGAAGTGCCGCGGGCCCTAACAGCCTGCGGCCTTGGGCGCCGCGTGGCGGTTGACTGGACATGGGCGCCTCTGCAACCGCGCGAGTTGATAAGGGAGCGACATCTGCCTAGGCTTTGCTTTTTTTTTGCTTTCTCTGGTTGCTGCTCAGATCCCCTTTCTTGCGCCTCTCCTTCCTTCTTCCAAAATTTCCAGGTCTACTCCAACCGCGTGACCTAGGAAGCCATGGCGCCTTGTCAGTCCCCGGCCGGAGCTTGGTACTCGTCTGCCCTGGACTCACCGAACGTGTTGGAGGCGAGCCTCGCCCGGTTGCGCCGGATGGCGGCGGCGCAGGGCATCGACAGGGCGAAGGTGTTCAAGGCCGGCTCCGCCACCCCTGAGGGCCAAGGGAGCACCTTCTATCCGTTCTTTGTAAGCGCCATTGCTGCTGGCCTGGTGCCTCCCTTATCTGAGTTCTTCTTCTCTGTCCTCCGCCATTATAAGCTATAGGCTCTGCATCTCCACCCCAACTCCATCCTTCTGCTGGCAATCTTCGCCTATTACTGCGAGGCTCACGTAGGGGTGCAGCCCTCAGTGGCCTTGCTGTGCCACTACTTCTACCTCCGGACCTCTCGCGGTCCTGCTTCCGCGTGCGCGAGCTTCATCACGTACGGTGGTGCCATTGCCATTTCGAACCCCGGGAAAAGGATTGAGGGCTTCAGGAGCAAGTGGGTCTTGGCAGATGCTGGGCGCATCCACCCTCGGCTGATCTTGCCCACGGAGCAACCCACGAGCTCCAGTGATTGGGGTCGAGCGGAGCTCGCGGACCCCCGCGCGAAGTTGGTGTTGGAGAAGATGGACGCGGATCTAAGGCCGGCCAACATGGCGGCGGCGAAGCTGACCGGCGCGTCGCTGCTGAGGGAATTCCTGGAGCACCAGCTGGCTCCACTTCGGCAGTACTCACTTCTGATGTGGAGGCCCCATCCGAGCCCCGTGGCCTTGGCCGATGAAGATCTGGCTGCGGTCCTCCAATCTCTGGTCGGGGGCGATGTGGCGAGGTTGGAGGGCGCTCCTACGCCCTTGTTCCTCCGCGACGACTGGGAGCAGGTAGTGGAGTCCATGCCCATCTTCAATGGGGACGGGCCCATGCCCATGGAAACTCCCGGGGAATCGGTGGACGTGTCCTCTGACGACTCCAGCGAAGAGGAGGAAGGAGGGGAGCAGGAAAAAGGGCCTGACTCCGAGGCGACTGACGGAGAGTCGAGGGCTCCCCTCCCCCGGCGCAGGTCCCGCGCTCTCCGCCTCTCTCCGAGCGATGATGACGAGGATAATGACGAGCAGGGCGGTGGGAGCTTGCCCCTGATCCTGAAGAAGGACAGGACCGGGCTGATCTCCCGCGGGTCTGCCCCAGCCCCGAGGCGGACCACAGACGCACCTTCTGCTCCCGAGCTTCCCAAGATTGACCCTTCCAGCCGGCTTTCAGGCTTCAAATTTGGCCGGAGGCTGCCTGAGCTCACTGGCGACGACCCGTAAGCACTTGATTCTTGTCTTTATTTCTTGTTCTGCTGCTGAGGCTTGACGTCCACATCTCTTGGACAGGCTGGCGCCCGCAGCAAAGAAGCCGAAGGGAGCTCCTGAGGTTCCATCCGTGGCAGCGCCTCTGCCCGCGAAGGAAGGTGACCGCGACGCACGAGCTTCTCCTGCCCGGTCGTCCTCGCGAGGCCTGGCTGAGCCGGCTGGGGCGAGCTCAGCCCCCATGGCCCAAGTGACTCCCGAGGTGCCTTTGCCTGCTGCTGCCACTACAGCCGTTGGGGCGCAGCAGGCTCCGCCTCAGGATGCAGTGGTCGCGCTGCCGCCTTCTCCTCCTACTCCACCGACTGCTGTCTCTCTGACTCCTCCTGCCGTTCTGGATCGTGCTGCTGCTGAGCTGGACCGGCTGCGGCAGGATCTTCTTGGTGCCGACCCTCGCTTGGTGGTCGGGTGCTTGGAGCTGGCTTCAGGATGGATTCGCTCCGACGCTTCGATTCGGGCGGCGCTGGTCCAGGCCTCGACGACTTGCGATGAGGAGAGGTAGGTCGTCCTTGAGGCGAAGGTTGCTCGTGACGCAGCCCTGGGGGAGGTGGTCGACGTCTGTGGTCGCTGCAAGGCGCTGGAGGACGAGCTGCAAGGCCTGCGGGACCAGCTCGCGAAAGAGGCCCGCCTTCGCCAAGAGCAGGAAGAAGGCGTGAAGGCTCACAAGGCGGCCGTCAAGGAGAGGGAGGTCAAGCTCAGGAGGCGCCGTGACCGCCTAGGCGCGCTGGAGCAGGAGTTGGGGGCGAGGAAGGTCGAGCTGGATGACAAGGCCCAGGTTCTTGCCGAGGACCGCGTGGCCTTCGCGGAGATGGAGGTGAAGGCTCGCTCCTCGCTGAGGACGCTTTATGACAGCGGCCTGGAGAGCCCGCTGGCTGGCGCCAAGGACGGCCCCGCCAAGCTACTTCCCTTCCTGGTTCGCGCTCTTGAAGATGTCGCCCTTGGCCTTGGCCCCACGGCCGAGGCCGAGGCGCGTGTCCTGTCTTCTGCAGCGCTGACGCGGGTCCTCACCCACATCTACCTTCACAATCCCGGCGTCGACCTCGACAGCTTGCTGGAGCCAGTAAGCGGCGAGCGTGCCGCTGCCGAGGCCATGAAGGGTCGCGCGGAGGCTCTGCTGGGGAAGTTCTGGGCCTTCAGCACCAAGCCAAAGCAAGGCGCTGCCGACCCCGCTGCTCCATGAGGCGAACCCGCTCCGCGCTGCTCCACCGCCGACAAGTGACTCCGTTGTGGCTCCTGTCCTGCCTTTAATTCCTGCACATGTATCATGCCTCGGGGAGGCATTTAAACTTGCGTTTGGCATTGAGATAACAGTGTGGACTGTAATATTTGCTTTTGAATTCCTTGAAATTTACTCTTTTCCTTCCTACTTGCTTATGTTCTACGCCGGCAGAGCCCGTCCCCGCACATACCTCAGCCGCCGTTAGCCCCGACCGGAAACCAGGACGGGACCAAGGAGTGAGGGGCTACGTGACAAGTTAGGCTCCTGAGTCGCGATGCTCAGGAGTCCCCCTTGGCGCACGAACAACAAGTAGGGAGGTGTGATGTGGGTGGATCTACAATTCTACGTCTGCAGAGCCCGGCCGCGCGCATACCTCAACCGCCATTAGCCTTTCGGAACTAAGGAGTGAGGGGCTACATGACCAGTTAGGCTCCTGAGTCGCGATGCTCAGGAGTCCCCCTTGACGCTCAAACGGCCTTCGTACCTTGGCTCCGCTCGGGGAGAGACGTGCGACGAACCAGGCCCGGGGGGGCCTGGCTGGGTGGCGTGCGTCTGGGCGTGACCCAGGCGCTGCCCCCGTGCCCAGCCCCCTCGCGCGGCACTCCTGAGGGGAGGCGTTACAATGAGGCTAGACACTGAGCTCTGGGCTCCCTGAGGTTGATGCGGCCTGGGGGCCGCCCTCAGTTGTTTATCACTAGCGTGGAGCATAGCGCTTTCGTATGTGTACGGGCATAGCCGCTCCTCGGCAGTGTCGTCAGCCAGCACGGAGCATGGTGCTTCTACTAGTACGTGGGAGGGGGCTCCCCTCCGGGAGGAGCCCCCGGGGCGTGTACAACCCCGCCCTGACACGTGGCTGGCACGGTAGGGCCTGGCGAGGTGTATCTGGGCACCCGTGAGCCAGCGCGGGACTCACAGGGCCCTACCTCTAGGCGGGTTGCGCCTGGCACTGGGCCTTATCTTGTGATGTGTCCCTGCAAATTTGGTTAGATGCCGGCACTCTACGTCCTCGGGTCCCGGCCCTCGAGCTAGTCTCAGCCATCGCTGGTATGCCAGGTCGCCATGCCGTGGACAAGGCCAGAGGGTGAGGGCTGGAGAGCCAGTAAGAGCCCTGAGTCGCGATGCTCGGGTACCCCCCTTTAACGTGAAAGTGGTCGGCATGGAGAAGAAGAGGTGCCGTGGACAGGCATCAAATAATCAAGCATGGTGGGTCGAACGCATAGCCGGAAATAAACGCAAAAGGGATACATGCTGCTGGGTCTGGCCCGAGCGACTTGGGGGATGATGCAGCCCGAGGGGCGCCCCCAACAAGGTAAGCTAACAACATGAAATAAAAGGGATACATGCCGCAGGGACGGACCCACGCGGCCTGGGAATAATGCAGCCCTGGGGGGCGCTCCCAGCTGGAAATGAAACTTGAAAGATGTCACCTGATGATGTTGAGGACGAAGGAGTGTTGGCGTAGCAGACTCGGTGGGCTGCGGAAGCCGATCCTCACGAGCCCCCATGCCCAGGGGCCTCGGGAGGCTCCGGAGGCGCTGGTGGCTCCTCGCGGACCATCTCCATCTCCTCCAGGGCTGCGGAACGCCTGGTCTCTTGAGCCTCCATGATGCCCCTCATGAGGCGCTGGTATGTGGCAGCCGCGTTCAGCAAGCCGTAAGGCATGCGAACGTAGCTGTGGGGTGGACCTTCGCAGCGCCCAACTCGCTAAGGCCAGAGGCGCTCCAGAGAGGCGACTCAATTGAGCCTTGGTATGTCGATGCAGACGCGCAGCCCACCATCCTCGCCTGGATGGGGAGCCACAGCTGGTAGGCGGCAGCCGCCTTTCACGATTCTTGACTCCTGTAGCTACTGAATGGCCTTGCTGACGAACTCCTAAGGGTCCGACTCTCCTTGCCTTACTCCTTCTTGACGGAAACGTGCTTTGAAACACGCCTCCATGTGGTGCCCAAGCGCCTCCCTCGTGACCTTAGCCAGGTCGGTGGCCCTCCAGGGGAGAGCCCCCGAGCCCTGCCTGAGGAGGGCACCGGGCGCGCTTTCCTATGTGATGGAAGGAGGTTCCCCCTGGGCAGGCACGGGCCCTAAGGGGCTTGCCTCCTGAGGGGCCAGGCCGGACGATGTCTTCTTCTTCTTGGGGGCGGTCTCAGGAAGCCTCCTGCTTCTGCGATCCGGGTCTTCCAGTGATGCGGCCTGAAAGGCTCGTTCCAGGGAACACACCGCGTCCTTCTCTTCACAAGGCACCGTGATGACTCCGCCTCTTCCTGGCATCTTGAGGACGTTGTAGCCGTGGTGAGTTACGGCCATGAACTTGGCCAGCGCTGGGTACCCAAGGATGGCGTTGTACGGCAGGCGAATGTGAGCGACGTCAAAGTCGATGAGCTTGGTGCGGTAGTTGTCGCGTGCCCCGAAGGTGACAGGGAGGCGGACCTGCCCAATCGGGACCGTGGAGCCGTCGGTGACTTCGGAGAAAGGCTTGGTTGGCGGAAGCTGGTTGTAGGGCACTTGGAGATTGTTGAATGTTTCCACGGACAGGACGTTGAGCCCTGCCCCGCCATTGATGAGGGTCCTCGTGACCACCACGTTGCTGATGATTGGGGAACAAAGCATCGGGAGGACTCCGGCTGTGGCCGCACACTTGAGCTGATCTGCTGAGCTGAACGTGATGGCGCACGCCGACCACCTGAGAGGGCGCGTGGCTTCGAGCTTGGGAAGGATTACATTCACTTCACGGGCGAACTGCTTGAAGATGCGTTGAGAGGCTGGGGCTTGAGCCCCGCCCAGGATGCAGGCGATCTCGCGCGGCTCCTGGAAGCCCCCAGCCCCATCGTCCTGATGGCGGTCCTCGTTTCTCCTTGGCAGCGGCGGCAGCGGAGGGAGGCCTGCGTTGCCTTGCGGGCGATCCTCGCGAGGCTGATCCCTCCAGTCTCCCTCGCGAGGCGGGTCTTGCCAGCGATCCTCGCGAGGTCGATCGCGCCACCCTTGGCGCGGGCAGCGGTCTTCCCAGCGTCCTGCGTGCCTTCCTCCTCCTCGACCGTAGCCCCGATCACCGTGGTCGGGGCGACGGCCGATCCTTCCTTCTCGCACGGCTCGGAGCTCTTGACATTCGTTGGTGTTGTGGGTGTGGAGGTCGTGGTGCACACAGTACCGATTGCCCTTGGAAGATTCGGGCTGATCTCTGCCCCGCTTGGTGTCTGGTTCTGCCGCGAGCACGGCAGCCCCCTTGCGCTTGACATCCTTGGCCTTGGGCTTCTTCTCTTCTGGGTTCGCGGCAGGCAGCTCGAGGAGGGAGAGACGCCCTTCCTCAGCCCTGGCGCACTTGGTTGCCAAGTTGAACAACTCCAAGGAAGTGCACAGGTCTTCATGCATCACCAGCTCCTCCTTCATCTTGACATTGCGCATGCCGTTGGAGAAGGCTGAGATGATGGCCTCCTCGGTCACCTTGGGAATCTTGAGGCGTGCGTTGTTGAAGCGCTGGATGTACTTCTGCAGGGTCTCTCCGGGTTGTTGCTTAATGCGGTGCATGTCGCTCATGGCGGGTGGCCGGTTGCGAGTACCTTGGAAGTTGGCGATGAAGCGGGTGCGCATCTCGTCCCAGGAGGAGATCGTGCCTGGAGCCAGGTTCAGGAGCCAGGTGCGGGCCCCGTCCTTGAGCGCCATGGGAAACCAGTTCGCCATGACCTTCTCGTCTCCGTTGGCAGCTTCGATGCCCAGCTCATAGAGCTGGACGAACTCCACAGGGTCGGCCATGCCATCGTAACGAGGAGGCAGGTCTGGCTTGAACTTGCTGGGCCACGCGACGCTGCGTAGCTCAGTGGTGAAGGCACGGCAGCCTGTTGTGGCCACAGGAGGCCTTGGATGACGGAGAGCTTGGTCTTGCATGTCCCCACGCGCTGCAGCTGGGAGCAGCGCGGGGTCTTGACGTGCGGGAGCAGGAGCATGGTCGCGACGTGCTGGAGCAGGGAGCGCCTGGGCAGCTTCTTGCGGGCGAGGGACTTCTTGGCAGCTCTGCTCTTGCCGCGCTGGCACCTGACGGAGCGGGTTCCGCCTAGGGGGCAACGCGCCTTGGAGCCATGGCGCCTTCTTGAGGAGGAGACGGCTGGGGCGCCACCGGAGCTTCGTCGCTCGCGCGGGGCGGGGTGTGGTGCAGCGGAACGGATGGGGCAGGAGAGCCCCCTGCGGCGCGGACAAGCTCGGTGACGCGGTCGAGCCATTCTTTGTAGACGTCGTCGACAGGACGGTAGCGCAGGAGCTCATTTGCCGCGATGAGCGCAGCTCGAGCCTCCATGGGTGCACGGAGCGCGCGGGACGAAGAACCAGCTGGGGTGAGCGAGGGAGTAGCGGTGCGGCCGTCTTGCCGCACGGACGGATGCTGAGACGACGCTTGCTGCTCGTTCCCCGCCGGGCCGGTGGCGGCGTTGATGGCAGGTGACGGGGAACGGCAAGGACGCCCACCGACAGGAGCCGTCTGGGCGACACGGGAAGCGAGAGCGGCCCGGCACTCGGTGCGGGCCCGACGAGCGTCAGACATGGACGCGATGGTCGGAGGAGAACGGGGTGGTGGAAGACGAATTCCGGCGCACCCCTACCTGGCGCGCCAAATGTCGGATTTCGGGTTCCGGCAGACCCTTGAGGTTCGAACACTGGGGTGCGCACGGAGATTTCGCCTTCTACCTACCTGCACCCCTCCGCCTCGCTAAGATCTAAGCTACAGAAAGAACATCACAAGAGACACAGGGTTTATACTGGTTCGGGCCACCGTTGTGGTGTAATACCCTACTCCAGTATGTGGTGTGGTGGATTGCCTCTTGGGCTGATGATGATGAGCAATACAAGGAAGAACAACCTCGCGAGGGTCTGTTCTTGGCTGGGGGGATGAACTGCTAGGAGGAGTTCAGTCGCCCTTCTCTCTCTCTCTCTGTGATGCTACTCGATCCGATCCTAGCTAGTTTCTCTCTTGGCTTCTAGATTCTCCCTTCTTGATTGCCCCTCCACCCTGGGGGTGGCTAGTCCTATTTATAGGCAAAGGCCCTGGGCCTCTTCCCAAATATTGAGCGGGAAGGGCGCCAACAATTGGCCATTTTGAAGGGGAACATCTGGTACACTTATCCTGACTAAAGTTGGTCCTCGCCTGCCAAAGGCTCTGGTGGTGACGCTGGCTTGGGCTCCACAATGACTTCCTCCCTGCCGTTGGACTAGTCTTGGTCTCGTTGCACCAAAACGAGTACCTTTGCTTGATGCTCTCGCCTGCGCTTGCTCCCTTTGCACCAAAGAGGAAAGGAGGACACTGCACGGCTGGCGCCAGCCTGGTGCCTTTGGTCGTCATGGCTTGCGTCACGGGCACCTCGTGAGGTACCCCGCCTTGATCTCTCCGCCTCCTCGTGAGCCAGCCTGATGAGGCCATGCCTGAGGAAGCTCCGTGTCGTCCGCCCCGCGAGGCTTGGCCCCTCGCGAGGGTCTTGGTCTGTGTTGATGAAGATGGGCCGCGCTGGGCCCCCTTTTGAGCCACGCCGCAGGCCGCAGGCAGGCAAGTCTGGGGACCCCCGTTCCCAGAACGCTGACAGCCGGATACCATTCCGGAGACCTACACGGCTCCGGAGTCCAGCAAACGGCCTTCCCCGAAAGGAGGAGGTGTGCCTGTTCCACCGGTGACCTCTGTCCAACCAGAGGCATCGGATAATCTGGTGGAAGCGTTGCAAGGCACTTCCATTGTGGATGAGCACCATGGCCTTATGGGTACGGTGATCGAAAATGTTCAGTCCGCCAAAAGCGGACTGACTGAGGCCTGCGGTAGCCTTTTAACAGGCTTTGAGGTAACAATTGTAGAAAAAATATCACAATGTGGATAGTAGGCCCTGATGCTCTGTTCGGTGTCCGGAAAGGAAAAGCCGAACATGGGATGAAAATAATTTCGTAGGAGTCTAACATAAGATGTCTATGTGAATAAGCAGGCGTCGCTACTGGCTGCCGCAGCTCATACTGCGGAGGTCTCCAGACTGAAGCAAAACCTGGAGCGGGCCGAGAAAGAGCTCGGCCTCATGAAGAAGCAGTTGGAGGACAGCAAAGGTATGCAGTAACCTGCGTGTATATTTAGGAAGGATGAATGGTTCGTGCTGACTAAAGTGCCATGAACTTTATTAGGAGCCACGACCGAGTTGGCGGCCCTCAAGAAGGCATTAGCGAAGGCCGAGGACAAAGCGGCCAAGGAACACACCGCGTGCGAGAAGCACGAGGCCCGGGTCAGCGAGGTTCAGCAAGATCTCCAGGATGCCGTCAAGAAGTACGAGTCCTTGGAGCGTGATTCTAAGACGCAAGCGTCCGAACTTGCGAAGGCCCGCCGGAGCGCACAAGAGGCTCGAGCCAAAGCCCAGAGCGCCCTTTAGGAAATCCAGGCGGCCCGGAAGATCGCGGCGGGTAAGGCTTTCATTATGCAAAGCAAGTCTGTGAAGGAAGCGTTCCTTTTACTTACCTGAATTTGGAGCTCTCCAGGGGCATTTGCGGATTTGCCGCGCAGCGTATCAGACGCTGCCAAGTTCTATTGAGCTGAGGAAGGGAGTTCTACGGAGAAGCTGTTCTGGTCTCAATATCTTGGACCTGAGCATCCAGTGTCCTTCAGCGACCAGCTGAAACAGTTGGTTTAGCTGCACAAGGCGGCCGAGCTAGCCATGAAGGAGGTGATAGTCCGACTATGGCCTGTTGTGCCGATACCTAGTAGCTACTTCGGACTTGTGAAGCGGCTTGTTCATACCTGCCCCTGGCTTGAGGTTATAAAGCGGTCGGTCTGCATCGAAGGTGCACGGATGGCCTTTGCCCGCGTCAAAATTCACTGGGCGAAGATGGATGCCAAGAAGCTAATGACCGAAGGGCCGCTTGAGGGCAAGGAGCACCGCCGACCCAAGTTGTATTTTGATGGTGTTCTGGAGGGATCCCGCATTGTTCTGGATTACTGTGCGAAAGACCCTATCTTTGAAGGAATGTATTCGAGCTCCCTCTGCCTTGTATGATGAAACAAAGTGTTTATGCAATATAATGCTTGTTATGTTTTTAAATTTTTACTTCCTGTGTGGCCGTGTTGTATGAAATCTGAGGGTTAACCAGTCGTCGGCTTCTGCCCCCACATAGGTAGTACGGGGGTGTTCAGGATGGAATCTAAACAATCTTGATCCAATTAGACGGTCCTTGAAGGAGTTATTTAGCGCAACGAACCAGGCACCAAACTATGCGACTGTAACGCCCTCACTTAGCCATAGGAGTGCGGTAATAAAAACATGGGCGCAACCCCTAGTATTCGAACTAGAGTGCTATAAGCGTCTGATCAGGAAGTACCAATCCTTTGCGTAATGCGGAAGAAATCTCCAACAATTTGCAACCTCTGAACAGCTGACCGGCTCTCGCCGCATCATGACAGTCAGTTTTCGGCTTTCTCTACTAAGGTGCTCATTTGGATAAACCAAGGCACAATCGCATTAGTTCTCCCTTTACTACCTTAGCCGATATAGCGGAACGTAAGGTAGCAAGAACAGGAGCCGGGCAACCCAACTATTGGCCAAAGACATGATTCGGAGCCAATGCATATAATGCTAAATTCGGGGTGTCGAACTATACTTATAAAAAGTGTTCAGACTTTTGTTGCCGTAATGTGGGGTGCTATGAAGCCCGTGGCAAACATCAAGCGTACCAAAGTGTACGAGTGCTACCTGATAGGGTTATCCACGGGGGAGCTGAAAAAGAGAAAGAAAACAGAAAAGGTGCAAAGGTAAAAAGCTGGAGTCCTATAGCTCCAGCCGCAAACTGTTCTCATTGTAATTTAATTAGTACGCCAAGGCGCATTGATACAGGCAGTGCGATAAGCAACATGCTATTTGACATGCTGAAACCAAGGGAGAGCTGCATGTGGGTCCTGGAAAATAGGTAGAGTTATCGTTAACTGAATCACCTAAAAAGTCCCCCATATGTCTGCGTTTCTCGTCGTCTTGGTGTGTTTATCTTTCAAGAGGACCGATGACCAGACCACCAGATGGTGCCTATGGGATTGAGACCTGCAAAGGAAACAAGTAAAAGTGAAAGTATGTGTGTATCCGATGTTGGTTGAGCCATACTATGGACCACAAGCTAGCTATGCCTCCGTCGATGCCCATGGGATTTTGAGTGCGTAGTTATGTACGCGCGGCACGAATGCCACCACTTGATCGGGACTGAGACGGAGGCCGGATTGCTAGTCGAGCTCCTGATGAGCCGAGCTCTCCTACTACAGAGTAGTTCGGACCCTCTTAACGGTGTCCGTGGGCTCGGCAGCCGAATTAAGGTTCTACTTGAGAAGGCCGCTCTGTACTTCTGCTGCTAAGGCAAGTGTTTGCTCTTTTGTACGGATGGAGCATTCCGTATTTCCATTGACCATTATGATGCCATGTGGACCGGGCATCTTGAGCTTGAGATAAGCATAGTGTGGTACTGCGTTGAATCGAGCAAACACAGTTCGTCTGAGCAGTGCGTGATAGCCGCTGCGGAAGGGGACGATATTGAAGATTAGCTCCTCGCTTCGGAAGTTGTCCGGAGATCCAAAGACAACCTCTAGTGTGATTGAGCCCATATAGCGGGCCTCTACACCTGGTATGACTCCTTTGAAGGTAGTCCTGGTGGGCTTGATCCGAGATGGGTTAATGCCCATTTTTCGCGCTGTATCCTGATAGAGCAGATTGAGGCTGCTACCTCCGTCCATAAGGACGCGAGTCGGGTGGAACCCATCAATTATTGGGTCTAGGACCAGTGCGGCTGAGCCACCGTGACGGATACTGGTCGGATGATCCCGACGATCAAAAGTGATCGGGCATGACGACCATGGATTAAATTTTGGGGCGACTGGCTCTATCGCGTAGACGTCCCTGAGTGCACGCTTGCGCTCCCTCTTGGGGATGTGGGTAGCGTATATCATGTTCACTGTTTTGACCTGAGGGGGAAACTTCTTTTGTCCCCCTGTGTTCGGTTGCTGGGGCTCTTCATTGTCGTCCTCGCTTTGCGATCCCTTTTCCATGTTCTCGGCATTTAATTTGCCAGCCTGTTTAAAAACCCAACAATCTCTATTTGTATGATTGGGTGGCTTGTCTGGGGTGCCATGAATCTGGCACGGACGATCAAGTATGCGGTCCAAGCTGCATGGGCCTGAATTGTTCTTTTGGAACGGTTTCTTCCCCTAACCGGACTTAGAGCCCCTGAATCCGGCATTGGCTGCCGTGTCCTCGGTGTTATCACTATTGTTTCGACACTTGTATCTGTTGCATCGAGACTTGTCTTTGCTAGTTTTAGCTTCAGGGGTGCCGGCGTCGCTTGCATTGTTTTTTCTACGGGCCAACCAACTATCCTCGCCCGCACAAAAGCGGGTCATGAGTGCCGTGAGGGCTGAGGGAGTCCTGGACTAAGGGGTCCTCGGGCGCCCGGGCTGTTATCCATGGGCCGGACAGATGGGTTGTGAAGACATGAAGGTTGAAGACTATACCTGTGTCCAGATTGGACTCTCCTTGGCATGGAAGGCAAGTTTGGTGACCGATTATGAAGATTCCTTCTTATGTAACCGACTCTATGTAACCCTAGATTCCCCTCCTGGTGTCTATATAAACCGGAGGGGCTGGTCCGAAAAGGATATACTCATTACCATAGTCATACATGCTAGGCTTCTAGGGTTTAGCCATTACGATCTCGTGGTAGATTAACTCTTGTAACACTCATATTCATCAAGATCAATCAAGCAGGACATAGGGTATTACCTCCATAGAGAGGGCCCGAACCTGGGTAAACATTGTGTCCCCCGTCTCCTGTTACCATCGATCCTAGACGCACAGTTCGGGACCCCCTACTCGAGATCCGCCGGTTTTGACACCGACATTGGTGCTTTCATTGAGAGTTCCACTGTGCCATCGACGAAAGGTTCGATGGCCCCTTTAATCGTCTATGGTGACGCTGTCCAAGGAGAGACTTTCCTCCCCGGACAGATCTTCGTGTTCGGCGGCTTCATATTGCGGGCCAACTCGCTTGGCCATCTGGAGCAGATCGATAGCTATGCCCCTGGCCACCAGGTCAGATTTGGAAGCTTGAACTACGTCGCGGATATCCATGGAGACTTGATCTTCAATGGATTTGAGACCGCAGCGATCGCTCCCCTCGCCCTGATGAACATGACTTAAATCTGTCATCAGATCACATCCAGGAGATGGTCCCTGTTGCTGCAACGGCCTTAGAACCGGAGCAGATCGTGCCATCCGAGGCCACAGAGTCCGTGGCGTTGGAACCGCACACGGGCTCGGCGCCCTGCAATATTTGCGTCAATGGAACTCCGGACTCGTCTCCGGCTATAAGTTCCGGACCTGGTACGCCTACGGACACCGAGCTGGATCGATTATCGATTTTCGAATTTAGCGCTGCAGACATCTTCCAGCACTCATCTTTGGGTGATGTGCTAAACTCTTTAAAGAACTTGTCCCTGGAGAAGGACTCACAGTCGAACTATGTTCGGTTCGAGCCAGAGGCTGATGATGGGGAATTTTGCTTCCCACCCGCCACCCACTTCATAGCCACTGTCGATGACTTAACCGACGTGCTTGATTACAGCTCCGAAGACATCGACGGTATGGATGATGATGCCGACAAGGAGCAAGGCCAAGACCCGCCATTTACTGCACATTGGACGGCCGCCTATTCGTACGATGTGTACATGGTCGACACACCTAAAAAATCTAGCGACGATGACCTCCTGAGACACAGTCCAAGCGTCGGCGCCCTAAATGCCGCTCTAAGCCTCGTCGCTCAAAAGATGGCAACACTAGCACCGGGGAAAATAGTACTCCGGGCGACGTCGAAAACAATGAAGACCCTGTCGAGGCTGCATCCGAACAGGAGGAACATGACAACGGGAAAGATAACCCTGATAAACAGGCCATGCCCAATGACCCAGATGATGGTAGTTATCGTCCAGTCTCCAAGGATGATGAGAGCCTCGGCAATGAGGACATCATCGTGCCTGAGGCACCCCTCGAGCAGGAGCGCTTCAAGCGCCAGCTAATAGCTATTGCAAGAAGCCTAAAGAAAAAGCAGCAACAGCTCCAAATCGATCAAGACCTACTCATTGACAGATGGACCGATGTCCTGGAAGCCGAAGAAAACGGTCTCAAGCGCCCAGCTAAGAGTTACCCAAAGCGCAGACTCCTACCTCAGTTCGATGAGGAGGCACCAGATCCCATACCTCCCTCATGCAATGCGGACCGACCACCACGTGGTCGGGATAGTGCAGCGGACCGACCACCCCGCGGTCGGGATACAACGGCAACTCAAGCCGAACAACCCGCCCCACCGCCTCGCAAAAACAGGGACAGAACAACTCGGGACCATACATACGACCTTCGGCAGGATCTGGACAGTAGAGCAGGACACACCAGATCAATTTACGGATCACGAGGATGCTTCCCGACTCGGGATGACGGCTACCTATTCGGACGTGACAAACCTAGTCACACCTGGGCCGATAACCGCAGACGGACTTCATCGGAGGTGCGCTGTGACGCGGCCCGATATAGAGGTGCCGCACACCCTCTCTGCTTCATAGATGAGGTGCTGGATCACGAATTCCCCGAGGGGTTCAAGCCCGTCAGTATTGAATCATACGACAGAACAACCGATCTCGCAGTATGGATCGAGGACTTTATTCTCCACATCCACATGGCCCGTGGAGATGACCTCCACGCCATCAAATACCTCCCACTAAAGCTCAAAGGGCCAACTCGAAATTGGCTAAATAGCCTGCCCGAAAACTCCATGGGTAGCTGGGAGGACTTGGAAGAAGCCTTCCTTGACAACTTCCAGGGCACTTATGTCCGGCCACCTGACGCTGATGACTTAAGTCACATAGTTCAACAACCTGGAGAGTCCACCGGAAAATTCTAGACTAGGTTCCTAACCAAAAAGAACCAGATCGTCGACTGTTCGGATGCCGATACCCTAGCGGCCTTTAAGCATAGCATCAGTGACGAATGGCTCGCCCGCCACCTCGGCCAAGAAAAGCCGAGGTCAATGGCAGCCCTCACGGCACTTATGACCCGCTTTTGCGAGGGAGAGGATAGTTGGCTGGCTCGCAGTACAAACACAACCAATGAAGCAGGCCCCCCCCCCCGAGGCCAAAAACAGCACCAGCAAGCTCCAGCGCAACAGATACAAACGCCGAAACAATGGCGATAACACCGATGACACTACAGTTCACGCCGGATTCAGTGGCTCCAAGCCCGGCCAGCGAAAGAAGCCCTATAAAAGGAACAGCGGAGGACCATCTAGCTTGGACCGCATACTCGATCGTCTATGCCAGATACATGGCACCCTAGACAAACCGGCCAACCATACTAACAGAGATTGCCGGGTCTTTAAGCAAGCCAGCAAGGTAAATAGTGGAAACAAGGAAGGGGAATCGCAGAGCGAGGACGAAGACGAGGAGCCCCGGCAGCCGAACACTGGGGGGCAGAAGAAATTCCCGCCTCAAGTCAAAACGGTGAACATTATATATTCTACACACATCCCCAAAAGGGAGCGCAAGCGCGCACTCAGGGACGTTTATGCGGTAGAGCCAGTCGCCCCAAAATTCAACCCATGGTCATCATTCCCGATCACCTTTGATCGTCGTGATCATCCAACAAGCATCTGTCATGGCGGTTCGGCCACATTGGTACTCGACCTAATCATCGACGGATTTCACATGACACGATTCCTAATGGACGGTGGTAGCAGCCTCAACCTGCTTTATCAGGATACAGTACACAAAATGGGCATTAATCCCTCACGAATCAAGCCCACGATAACTACCTTTGAAGGAGTCATACCAGGCGTAGAGGCCCGTTGTACGGGCTCGATCACGCTGGAGGTGGTCTTCAGTTCCCCGGATAACTTCTGAAGCAAAGAGCTAATCTTCGATATCGTCCCCTTCCGCAGCGGCTACCACACACTGCTCGGACGAACTGTGTTTGCTAGATTCAATGTGGTGCCACATTATGCTTATCTCAAGCTCAAGATGCCCGGTCCACACGGCGTCATTACAGTAAATGGAAACACAGAACGTTCCCTTCATACAGAGGAGCATACCGAAGCCCTAGCAACAGAAGTATAGAGCAGCCTTCTCAAGCGGCACCATAATCCGGCCGCCGAGCCCCTGGACATCGTTAAGAAGGTCCGGACTACACTGCAACAGGGCAGATCGGTTTGTCAAGAGCTGAATTAGTAAATTCGGCCTCCGTCCTGGCCCCGATGAGGAAATCGCATCCACACCACACATACATAACTACGCACTCAAAACCCCATGGGTACTGACGGAGGCTTAACTCGCTCGCGATCCACAGTGTGGCTTGACCGACCCTGGGATTCGCGCGCCTTTATTTTTTCTTGTTATCACGATTTTTTTTCTCTTTTCGAGGTCTATGCGAACGACCCGTTTGCAGAACACACCAAGGAGGCAAGGAGCTCTGGCATACAAGGGAATCCCCAGGTGGTCTCTATTAAACGATTGTCATACTTGTTTTACATACCAGCACGCAGCTCGCCCTTGGTTGCGGCATGTTAAATAGCTTTACTTGCTTATCACATTACTTGCACAAAGTATGCCTCGACATACTAATTACATCACAATGGTGAATAAATGGTGGCGTCAGCTTATTACTTCATTTTCCTGTTTCCTTACCTTTATATATATTACTTATTGCACATGTACACCATGGTACGTATTACTGTGCCAGGGGCTTCATTACACCCTGCATTATGGCAATAAAAGTCCGAACACTTTTCCAGTATAGTTCGGCACCCCGAACTTATAACATTACATGCATTGGCTCCGAATCATGTCTTTGGTCAATAGTTGGGTTGCCCGGCTCATGTGCTTACTACCTTACATTCCACTGTATCGGCTAGGGTAGTAAAGGGAGAACTACTGCGATTGTGTCCCGGTTCTTCCGGACGAGCACCTTAGTAGAGAAAGCCGAAAACTGACTGTCATGATGTGGCGAGAGTTGGTCAGCTGTTTGAGAGGTTCCAAATCGTTAGAGATTTTTTCCGCTTCTTGCGAAGAATCGGTTCTTCCGATTAGGCGTGTACAACGCCCCTAGTTCGGCCTTCCGAATACTAGGGGCTTCGCCAACTTTCTTAATTGTCAAACTCCTATGGCTAAGTGAGGGCGGTAAAGGCCGCATAGTCTGATTGCCTTATTCGTTGCGCTAAACACCTCCTTTAAGGACCAGAATGTGGAGTAAAGAGTGTTTAGATTTATCACGAACACCCATGTACTATCTACGTGGGGGCAAAAGCCGACGACTGGTCAACCCTCAGATTTCATGAACGGTCGCACATGAGGTAAAATGTAAATCGCAAGCATTATAATACATAACATCATTGTTCCATTACATAGTCAAAAAACATCATTGTTCCATATTATAGGACATGATAATACAAACGTTCTCATGGGAATATGACATCCTTCGAACATTGCTCCGCCACAAGGCGGGACCCCTCCAGGACGCCATCAAAATAGAGCTCGGGTCGACGATGCTCCTTGCCCTCCGGCGGCCCCTCGGCAATCAACTTCTTGGCATCCAGCTTTGCCCAATGCGTCTTGACGCGGGCAAATGACATACGTGCACCTTCAATACAGACCGACCGCTTCACGGCTTTGAGCCGCGGACAGGCACTTACAAGCCGCTTAACAAGTCTGAAGTAGCTGCTAGGTACAGGCTCGGCGGGCCATAGCCGGACTATCAGGTCCTTCATGGCTAGCTCTGCCGACCTATGCAGCTCGACCAACTCCTTTAGCTGGTCGCTGAAGGGCAACGGATGTTCGGGTCCAAGATATTGGGACCAGAATAGCTTCTCCGTAGACATCCCTTCTTCAGCTCTATAATGCCCGGCATCATCGGATATACTGCGCGGCAGATCCATAAACGCCCCTGGAAAACCCAAATTCGGATAAGTACACGGAACATTTCTTCTAAATACTTGCTGTGCCTGGTGAAAGAATTACCCGCCGCAATCTCCTTGGCCGCCTGAATTTCCTGGAGGGCGTTCTGGGCTTTGGCTCGTGCATCCTGTGCTCTCTGGCGGGCCTTCGCCAGTTTGGACTCTTGCGCCTTACAATCGCGCTCCAATGACTCAAATCTCTCGATCGCGCCCTGCAGCTGTTGCTGCGCCTCGCCAACCTGGGCCTCGTGCTTCTCGCATGCGTGTGTTCCTTGGCCGCTTCGTCCTCGGCCTCGGCCAACGCCTTCTTGAGGGCCGCCACCTCAGTCGTGGCCCCTAATAAAGTTTATGATACCTCAGTCCAGACGGACTATTTGTTTTTTTCTTAAAACATACTCCTAGGTTACTGCATACCTTGGCTATCCTCCAGCTGCTTCTTCACGAGGTCGAGCTCTTCCTCAGCCCACTCCAGTTTCCGCTTCAGTCCGGGGACCTCTGTAGCATGAGTGGTGGCAGCCTGCAGTGATACCTACTTATTCACACAGACAACTTATGTTAGACTCCTGCGATATTTCTTCTCGGTCCTCTGTTCGGCTTTTTCTTTCCGAACACCAAACAGAGCATCAGGGGCTACTGTCTATACTGTGATATTCTTCCTACAAATGCATTACTTACCTCAAAGCTCGATAGAAGGCTAGTGCAGGCTTCGGTCAGTCCGCTTTTTGTGAACCGGACCCTCTCTATTACCGTGCCCATAAGGGCGCGGTGTTCATCCACAATAGAGGCGCCTCGTAGCGCCTCCAGCAGATTATTCGGTGCCTCTGGTTGGACAGAGGTCACCGACGGTACAGGCACATTCCCTCCTTTTGGAGAAGGCCGTTCGGTGGACTCCGGAGCCGCATAGATCTCCGGAATGGTATCCGGCTCAGGTACGAAGGGAACTCGGCCCCCGTCACCAGTCCCCTTAGGGGCTTTTTCCCCCATGTGTCCAGCAACTGAGGAATCATCCTGGGGCACCACCCCGGCGATCTCTGGAAGCCCCCCCCGGTCGAGGAAGGTCTTTTGCGACACCACCTCATCGTCACCCTTGGGAGAGATGGAATGAGCAGGTGGCGGAGACATGCTAGCCATCTCCTTTGAGTCTAGCGACCCCTCCATCGAGGATCACGGGGAGCCATCGCATGATGGACTGCAATAACAAGGTTCAAGGTATATCAATATTACAAACCGGGAAGGCCAGACGTTTTCAGACTCTGGTACTTACGAGGCGGCCCGAGGCTTGGTTTGGTGAGGTCGCTCCGGACTGCTGTCAACATCCCACACAGAGTTATCCGCGAGGGAGCCTCTAACCCTCTTAGGCACTTTCGCCTCCGGATTTGTGGGGGCCGCTCTCTTCTTCCTCCCCACTTCAGGTGGGGAGTCGCTTTCTTCTTCCTCTTCGTCATCATCCTCAGCGGACAAAGAGGAAGTCTCGTCTTCAGACATCACGTCCGGAGCGCCTTTTGTTGGGGAACATAGCAATAATTCAAAAATTTCCTACGTGTCAAAAAGATCAATCTAGGAGATACTAGCAACGAGAGAGAGAGAGGGAGTGCATCTTCATACCCTTAAAGATCGCTAAGCGGAAGCGTTACAAGAACACGGTTGGTGGAGTCGTACACGCAGTGATTCAGATCGCGGTCGATTCCGATCTAAGCGCCGAACAACGGCGCCTCCGCGTTCAACACACGTACAACCCGGTGACGTCTCCCGCGCCTTGATCCAGCAAGGATAGAGGGAGAGGTTGGGGAAGACTCCGTCCAGCAGCAGCATGACTGCGTGGTGATGGTGGAGGAGCGTGGCACGCCAGCACGGCTTCGCCAAGCACTACAAGAGACGAGGAGGGAGAGGGGTAGGGCTGCGCCAAGAGGGAGAGAAACTCGTGTGTTGGGTAGCCCCAAAACCCCCACTATTTATAGGAGGAGGGGAGGAGGGTGCGCCCCCTCTAGGGTTCCCACCCCTAGGGGGGTGGCAGCCCTAGATGGGATGGAGGGGGGCGGCCAAGAGGGGGAGAGGGGGGCGCGCCCTAGGGTGGGCCTTAGGCCCATCTGTGCCTAGGGTTTCCCCTTTCTCATCCTAGCTGCGCATTGGGCCCTAGTGGGAGGCGCACCAGCCCACTCCGGGGCTCGTCCCTTCCCACTCTTGGCCCATGCAAGCCTCCGGGGCTGGTGGCCCCTCCCGGTGGACCCCCGGAACCCTCCTGTGGTCCCGGTACATTACCGGTGACGCCCGAAACACTTCCGGTGGTCAAAACCTCACTTCCTATATATTATTCTTTACCTTTGGACCATTCCGGAACTCTTCGCGACGTTCGGGTCTCATCCGGGACTCTGAACAACATTCGGTAACAATGTACAAACTTTCCCTATAACCCTAGCGTCATCGGACCTTAAGTGTGTAGACCCTACGGGTTCGGGAATCATGCAGACATGACCGAGACAACTCTCCGGCCAATAACCAACAGCGGGATCTGGATACCCATGTTGGCTCCCACATGTTCCACGATGATCCTATCGGATGAACCACGATGTCGAGGATTCAAGCAATCCCGTATACAATTCCCTTTGTCAATTGGTACGTTACTTGCCCGAGATTCGATCGTCGGTATCCCAATACCTCGCTCAATCTCGTTACCAGCAAGTCACTTTACTCGTTCCGTAATGCATGATCCCATGACCAACTACTTAGTCACAATGAGCTCATTATGATGATGCATTACCGAGTGGGCCCAGAAATACCTCTCCGTCATACGGAGTGACAAATCCCAGTCTCGATTCGTGCCAACCCAACAGACACTTTCGGAGATACCTGTAGTGCACCTTTATAGCCACCCAGTTACGTTGTGACGTTTGGTGCACCCAAAGCATTCCTACGGTATCCGGGAGTTGCACAATCTCATGGTCTAAAGAAATGATACTTGACATTAGAAAAGCTTTAGCAAACGAACTACACGATCTTGTGCTACGCTTAAGATTGGGTCTTGTCCATCACATCATTCTCCTAATGATGTGATCCCGTTATCAATGACATCCAATGTCCATGGTCAGGAAACCATGACCATCTCTTGATCAACGAGCTAGTCAACTAGAGGCTCACTAGGGACATGTTGTGGTCTATGTATTCACACATGCATTACGGTTTCCGGTTAATAGAATTATAGCATGAACAATAGACAATTATCATGAACAAGGAAATACAATAATAACCATTTTATTATTGCCTCTAGGGCATATTTCCAACAGTCTCCCACTTGCACTAGAGTGAATAATCTAGTTCACATCACAATGTGATTGTAATGAATCCTACACCCATGGGGTTTGTTCATATCTCACTTGTGAGAGAGGTTTATTAGTCAATGGGTCTGGACCATTCAGATCCTTGTGTGATTTACAAATCTCTATGTCATCTTGTAGATGCAGCTACCTCGCGCTACTTGGAGCTATTCCAAATAATTGCTCTACTATACGAATCCGGTTTACTACTCAAAGTCATCCGAATTAGTGTCAAAGTTTGCATCGACGTAACCCTTTACGACGAACTCTTTTACCACCTCCGTAATCAAGAAAATTCCTTAGTCCACTAGTTACTAAGGATAAGTTCGACCACTGTCATGTGATCCATTCCTGGATCACTCTTGTACCCCTTGACTGACTCATGGCAAGGCACACTTCAGGTGCGGTACACATCATAGCATATTGTAGAGCCTACGTCTAAAGCATAGGGGACGACCTTCGTCCTTTCTCTCTCTTCTGCCGTGGTCAGGTCTTGAGTCTTCCTCAATACTCACACCTTGTAACACAGCCAAGAACTCCTTCTTTGCTGATCTATTTTGAACTCCTTCAAAATCTTGTCATGGTATGTATTCATTTGAAAGTACTATTAAGCGTTTTTTGATCTATCCTTATAGATCTTGATGCTCAATGTTCAAGTAGCTTAATCCAGGTTTTCCATTGAAAAACACTTTTCAAATAACCCTGTATGCTTTCTAGAAATTCTACATCATTTCTGATCAACAATATGTTAACAACATATACTCATCAAAAATTCTATAGTGCTCCCACTCACTTCTTTGGAAATACAAGTTTCTCATAAACTTTGTATAAACCCAAAATCTTTGATCATCTCATCAAAGCGTACATTCCAACTCCAAGATGCTTACTCCAGTCCTTAGAAGGATTGCTGGAGCTTTGCGTACTTGTTAGCATCTTTCAGGATTAACAAAACCTTCTGGTTGTATCACATACAACCTTTCCTCAACAAAATCGTCGAGGAAACAATGTTTTGACATCCTATCTGCAAGATTTCATAAATAATGCAGTAACTGCTAATATAATTCCAATAGACTCTTAGCATCGCTATGAGTGAGAAAGTCTCATCGTAGTCAACTCCTTGAACTTGTCGGAAAACATCTTAACGACAAGTCGAGCTTTCTTAATGGTGACACTTACCATCATTGTTCGTCTTCCTCTTAAAATCCATCTGCACCCAACAGCCTTACGACTATCAAGTAGTTCTTCCAAAGTCTATACTTTGTTTTATACATGGATCCTCTCTTGGATTTTATGGCCTCGAGCCATTCGTTAGAATCCGGTCCCACCATCGCTTCTCCATAGCTTGTAGGTTCATTGTTGTCTAGCAACATGACTTCCAAGACAGGATTATGTACCTCTTTGAAGTAGTACGCATCATTGTCGACCTACGAGGTTTGGTAGTGACTTGATCCAAAGTTTCATGATCACTATCATAAGCTTCCACTTCAATTGGTGTAGGTGCCACAGGAACAACTTCCTGTGCCCTGCCACACACTAGTTGAAGTGATGGTTCAATAACCTCATCAAGTCTCCACCATCCTCCCACTCAATTCTTTCGAGAGAAACTTTTCCTCGAGAAAGGACCTGTTTGTAGAAACAATCACTTTTGCTTCTGGATCTAAAATAGGAGGTATACCCAACTATTTTGGGTATTCTATGAAGATGCATTTATCTACTTTGGGTTCAAGCTTATCAGCCTAAAACTTTTTCACATAAGTGTCGCAACCCCAAACTTTTAAGAAATGATAGCTTAGGTTTCTCCAAACCATAGTTCATACGGTGTCGTCTCAACGGAATTGTGTGGTGCCCTATTTAAAGTGAATGCGGTTGTCTCTAATGCCTAACCCATAAACGATAGTGGTAATTCGATAAGAGACATCATGGTATGCACCATATCCAATAGGGTGCAGTTATGATGTTCGAACACACCATCACACTATGGTGGTCGAGGCGGTATTAGTTGTGAAACAATTTCCACAGTGTCTTAATTGTGTGCTAAACTCGTAACTCAGATATTCATCTCTATGATCATATCATAGACATTTTATCATCTTGTCACGACGATCTTCAACTTCACTTTGGAATTACTTAAACCTTTCAATAATTCAGACTTGTGTTTCATCAAGTAAATATACTCAGCATCTACTCAAATCATCTGTGAAATAAGAACATAACGATATCCACTGCGTGCCTCTGCACTCATTGGACTGCACACATCAAAATGTATTACTTCCAACAAGTTGCTTTCTTGTTCCATCTTACTGAAAATGAGGCCTTTCAGTCATCTTGCCCATGTGGTATGATTTGCATGTCTCAAGTGATTCAAAATCAAGTGAGTCCAAACGATCCATCTGCATGGAGTTTCTTCATGCATATCTACCAATAGACATGGTTCGCATGTCTCAATCTTTTCAAAAATGAGTGAGTCCAAAGATCCATCAACATGGAGCTTCTTCATGCGTTTTATACCAACATGACTCAAATTGCAGTGCCACAAGTATGTGGTACTATCATTACTATCTTTTATCTTTTGGCATGAACACGTGTATCACTATGATCGAGATCCAATAAACCATTCATTTTAAGTGCAAGACCATTGAAGGTATTATTCAAATAAACAGAGTAACCATTATTCTCCTTAAATGAATAACCATATGGCGATAAACATAATCCAATCATGTCTATGGTCAACGCAAACACAAAATAACAATTATTTCGGTTTAACACAAATCCCGATGGTAGAGGGAGCGTGTGATGTTTGATCACATCAACCTTGGAGACACTTCCAACATATCATCATCTCACCTTTAGCTAGTCTCCGTAGCCTTTTATTTCGAGTTACTAACACTTAGCAACCGAACTCGTATTTATTACCCTGGTGCTACTAGGAGTACTAGTAAAGTACACATTAATATAACGTATATCCAAAATACTTCTGTCGAGCTTGCCAGCCTTCTCATCTACCAAGTATCTAGGGTAGTTCTACTTCAGTGACCGTTCCCCTCATTATAGAAGCACTTAGTCTCGGGTTTGGTTCAACCTTGGGTTTCTTCACTAGAGCAGCAACTAATTTGCTGTCTCATGAAGTATCCCTTCTTTCCCTTGCCCTTCTTGAAACTAGTGGTTTAAACATCAACAATTGATGCTCCTACTTGATTTCTACTTTCGTGGTGTCAAACATCGCGAGTTGCTCAAGGATCATCATGTCTATCCCTGATATGTTATAGTTCATCATGAAGCTCCAATAGCTTGGTGGCAGTGACTATGGAGAACCATCACTATCTCATCTGGAAGATTAACTCCCACTCGATTCAAGCAATTGTAGTACTCACACAATCTAAGCACATGCTCAATGATTGAGTTTTTCTCCCTTAGTTTGCAGGCTTAAGAAACTTGTTAGAGGTCTCATACCTCTTGACGTGGGCACTAGTCTGAAATTCCGATTTCAGTCTTTGGAACATCTCATATGTTCTTCGATGTTTCAAAAACGTCTTTGGTGCCACAATTCTAAACCGTTAGTATTATGCACTGAACTATCACATAGTCATCAAAACGTGTATGTCAGATGTTTCCCAACATCTACAGACGATGCTCGAGGTTCAACACACTGAGCGGCACATTAAGGACATAACCCTTCTGTGCAGCAATGAGGAAAATCCTCAGTTCACGGACCCAGTCCGCATAATTGCTACTGTCAACTCTCAACTAAATTTCTCTAGGAACATATCTAAAATAGTAGAACTAAAGTGTAAGCTACGCCATAATTTGCAAAGACCTTTTGACTATGTTCATGATAATTAAGTTCATCTGGTTATTTAATGAACTCCTACTTAGATAGACATCCCTCTAGTCATCTTAGTGATACATGATCCGAGTCAACTAGGCCGTGTCTAATCATCACATGAGATGGACTAGTCATCATCGGTGAACATCTTCATGTTGATCGTATCTTCTATACGACTCATGTTCGACCTTTCGGTCTTCCGTGTTCCGAGGCCATGTCTGTACATGCTAGGCTCGTCAAGTCAACCTAAGTGTATCGCATGTGTAAATCTGGCTTACACCCATTGTATGCGAATGTTAGAACCTATCACACCCGATCATCACGTGGTGCTTCGGAACAACGGACCTTAGCAATGGTGCACAGTTAGGGGGAACACTTTCTTTAAATTTTAGCGAGGGATCATCTTATTTATGCTACCATCGTTCTAAGCAAATAAGATGTAAACATGACAAACATCACATGAAAATCATAAAGTGACATGATATGGCCAATATCATCTTGCGCCTTTTGATCTCCATCTTCGAGGCGTGACATGATCACCTTCGTCACCAGCATGACACCATGATCTCCATCATTGTGTCTTCATGAAGTTGCCTCGCCAACTATTACTTCTACTACTATGGCTAATGGTTAGCAATAAACTAAAGTAATTACATGGCGTTTTCGTTGACACGCAGGCAATAAATAAATTAAGACAACTCCTATGGCTCCTGCCAGTTGTCATACTCATCGACATGCAAGTCGTGATTCCTATTACAAGAACATGATCAATCTCATACATCACATATATCATTCATTACATCCTTTTGGCCATATCACATCACATAGCATACCCTGCAAAAACAAGTTAGACGTCCTCTAATTGTTGTTGCATGTGTTACGTGGCTGCTATGGGTTTCTAGCAAGAACGTTTCTTACCTACGCAAAACCACAACGGTGATATGCCAATTTCTATTTACCCTTCATAAGGACCCTTTTCATCGAATCCGATCCGACTAAAATGGGAGAGACAGACACCCGCTAGCCACCTTATGCATCAAGTGCATGTCAGTCGGTGGAACCTGTCTCACGTAAGAGTACGTGTAAGGTCGGTCCGGGCCGCTTCATCCCACAATGCCACCGGATCAAGATAAGACTAGTAACGGTAAGCAAATTGAACAAATCATCGCCCACAACTGCTTTGTGTTCTACTCGTGCATAGAATCTACACATAAACCTAGCTCATGATGCCACTGTTGGGGAACGTAGCAATAATTCAAAAATTTCCTACGTGTCACCAAGATCAATCTAGGAGATACTAGCAACGAGAGAGAGGGAGTACATCTTCATACCCTTGAAGATCGCTAAGCGGAAGCATTACAAGAACGCGGTTGGTGGAGTCATACATGCAGCGATTCAGATCGCGGTCGATTCCGATCTAAGCACCGAACAACAGGGCCTCCGCGTTCAACACACGTACAGCCCGGTGACGTCTCCCGCGCCTTGATCCAGCAAGGAGAGAGGGAGAGGTTGGGGAAGACTCCGTCCAGCAGCAGCATGACGGCGTGGTGATGGTGGAGGAGCGTGGTATGCCAGCAGGGCTTCGCCAAGCACTGCAAGAGATGAGGAGGGAGAGGGGTAGGGCTGCGCCAAGAGGGAGAGAGACTCGTGTGTTGGGCAGCCCCAAAACCCGCACTATTTATAGGAGGAGGGGAGGAGGGTGCGCCCCCTCTAGGGTTCCCACCCCTAGGGGGGCGGAAGACCTAGATGGGATGGAGGGGGGAGGCCAAGAGGGGGAGAGGGGGCGCACCCTAGGGTGGGCCTTAGGCCCATCTGCGCCTAGGGTTTCCCCTTTCTCCTCCTAGCTGCGCCTTGGGCCCTGGTGGGAGGCGCACCAGCCCACTCAGGGGCTGGTCCCTTCCTACTCTTGGCCCATGCAAGCCTCCGGGGCTGGTGGCCCCTCCCGGTGGACCCTCGGAACCCTCCTGTGGTCCCGGTAGATTACCGGTGACGCCCGAAACACTTCCAGTGGTCAATACCTCACTTCCTATATATTATTCTTTACCTGCGGATGAAAGCACAAGTGCTCCCTAGGTGGTTTTGGTAATTAATGACAACATATCTCTTGTTGGACTAACGTTTCTATCTAGTATGTTTCAGATAAGTTCAACAATGGAGTGGCATGGACTAAAGGTTGTGGGAAATTCTCCAAGATGCTAAGGACAAAGGATTGGCTAAAGCTTAAAGCTCAAGACTCTTCATTTTACATTTTAGTGATCCAAGATCACATTGAGTCCATAGGAAAAGCCAATACTACCAAGGAGGGATGAGGTGTTGCTTAATGAGCCTCTTGCTTCAAGTGCTTAATGATATGCTCCAAAATCCTCTGCTACTTTCCCACTTCCACATATGACCTAAACCTAAGCCAAACTCGGACCTACCGATTATTTCTATCTGGCGCCACCGAGTTTCACTTGTCATAGCCATTGCCAAACCCTAGCAAATCGGTTGTACCAATAGGGATCTCGGTCTCACTGAGATGGGATTGTAATCTCACCGTGTATGTCCATTTCCAAAATCGGTCTCACCGATCTTGTGCAATTGGTACTACCGAGGTTACAATGCAAACTCACTGTGTATGCTCATTACCAAAATCGGTCTCACCGAGTTTGTGTAATCGGTCCCACCGAGTTTGCCTGACCAACCCTCTGGTTAGCTTATTACGAAATCGGTCTCACCGAGTTTGTGTAATCGGTCTCACCGAGATTACGTTATGCCCTAACCCTAACCATATCGGTCCTACCGAGTTGCATGTCAGTCCCACAAAAAATCTCTAACGGTCACTAGGTTTACTATTTTGTCCGACCGAGTTTGTTGATTCGGTCCCACCGAGATTGGTAAATTGTGTGTAACGGTTGGATTTTGTGTGGAGGCTATATATACCCCTCCACCTCCTCTTCACTCGTGGAGAGAGCCATCAGAACACATCTACACTTCCAACTCATATGTTCTGAGAGAGAACCACCTACTCATGTGTTGAGGCCAAGATATTCCATTCCTACCACATGAATCTTGATCTCTAGCCTTCCCCAAGTTGCTTTCCACTCAAATCTTCTTTCCACCAAATCCGAATCCTGTGAGAGAGAGTTGAGTGTTGGGGAGACTATCATTTGAAGCACAAGAGCAAGGAGTTCCTCATCAACACACCATTTGTTACTTCTTGGAGAGTGGTGTCTCCTAGATTGGCTAGGTGTCACTTGGGAGCCTCCGACAAGATTGTGGAGTTGAACCAAGGAGTTTGTAAGGGCAAGGAGATCGCCTACTTCGTGAAGATCTACCGCTAGTGAGGCAAGTCCTTCGTGGGCGATGGCCATGGTGGGATAGACAAGGTTGCTTCTTCGTGGACCCTTCGTGGGTGGAGCCCTCCGTGGACTCGCGCAACCGTTACCCTTCGTGGGTTGAAGTCTCCATCAACGTGGATGTAGGATAGCACCACCTATCCGAACCACGGGAAAAACATCCGTGTCTCCAATTGCGTTTGAATTCTCCAAACCCTTCCCTTTACATTCTTGCAAGTTGCATGCTTTACTTTCCGCTGCCTATATACTCTTTGCATGCTTGCTTGATATGTATTGTGAATGTTGAAATTGTGCCTAAACTCCACTTAAACCGAAAAAGCTTAAAAACTGCAACTTTAGCATTAAGTGTCTAATCACCCCCCTCTAGACACATCTACTTCAAGGTCCTACAAGTGGTATCAGAGCTTTGGTCTCCATTGCCTTGGTTTAATCACCATTGGAGGAAGATGGATGTGTCTACTTTAGGGAGTCTTAGACATAGAGTGCCTATTCTTGATGGAGAGTATTTTCATGAGTGGAAAAATGAGATGCTTGTAATTTTCAATCAATATCATTTGAACAAGTATATTGCTAGCCCTTGTGCACCTCATATTGATCCTTTGCATCCTACCCTAGATGAAGATATTGACATAATTCGCAATCTTAGAACTGTTGAGCTCATCATTAGAGGATTGCCCAAAAATTTGATTGCTAGTTTGCCTACTCTTAATTGTGCCTATACTATATGGAAATTTCTTGAGGAACGATTTCCCGATTATTCCTTGAAAAATTTGGATGAAATTCTCCATAAATCTATTGCCTTGAGTAAGATGAACTCTAGTGATCCTAGTTTTGGTGATTGTCTATTTGAGCTTACCAATCTCAAGCATGCTAAAGGAGATGTTGGAATCATTAGTAATATTATATCCGAAGCTATAAGAATTCATAAAGGTGACCACTTTGATGATCATTTATCTAATGAATTACCCTCTCTAGGAAATGATGAGTCACAAGATCATGGTGAACATGGATACTATGATGATGATGATGATAGTGACTTCGATCTTGATGATGCAATGAGACATTTTGGTCTTATGGCAAATCTTCGGGGATATGTGTCAGGAGGAAAGGAATGGGTTCTTGATAGTGGATGTACTGATCATATGACCGGAGATGAAGAGATGTTCCGTGAGCTTGCTGAAAATGACGGCCCTCGAAAATATGTCACCTTTGGTGATAATTCAAAGGGTAAAGTGGTTGGCCTTGGTAAGGTGGCCATCTCACATGATAGTTCCATTCAAAATGTCATGCTCGTTGAATCTCTCGGCTACAACTTACTTTCAGTATCTAGACTTGCTGATTTCGGTTTGAATGTCCTATTTACTGAGGTAGATTGCCAAGTGTTTCGTCGAGACAATCATAAAATGGTCTTTACCGGTATACGTAGAGGTGATCTTTACATTGTCGATTTCTCTAAAAAGGCACAACCTAAAACTTGCTTTATTGCTAAATCCTCAAAAGGTTGGTTGTGGCATAGACGACTAGGTCACGTTGGCATGAGAAACCTTGACAAGCTTATTAAAGGAAATCATATCCTTGGAGTTAACGATGTCATATTTGATAAGGATAGACTTTGCAGTGCTTGTCAAGCAGGTAAACAGGTTGGAGGAAGGCATCCCGTGAAGAACATCATGACCACAAGGAGGCCACTCGAGCTACTTCATATGGATCTTTTTGGTCCCAACGCCTACAAGAGTCTCGGTGGAAATTCTTTTGGTCTAGTTATAGTTGATGATTTTTCAAGATTTACGTGGGTGTTCTTTCTTGATGACAAGTCGCAGGTCCAGAAGATCTTCAAAAACTTCGCTAGGAAGGCCCAAAATCAGTTTGACGTGAAGATCAAGAAGGTTCGGAGTGACAACGGAACGGAGTTCAAGAACGCAAATGTGGACACCTTTCTTGACGAAGAAGGGATTTCACACGAGTTCTCGGCTACGTACACACCTCAACAAAATGGAGTTGTTGAGAGGAAGAACCGGACGCTCATCGAAATGGCGAGAACGATGCTTGATGAGTACAAGACGCCGAAGCACTTTTGGGCAGAAGCGGTTGAGACAGCTTGTCATGCAACAAATCGCTTGTATCTTCACAAGCTACTCGGCAAGATGGCATACGAGCTCCTCACCAGTAACAAACCCCAAGTTGGATACTTTCGAGTATTCGGCTCAAAGTGCTACATTCTTGACAAGCATCATCGTTCAAAGTTTGCTCCTAAATCTCATGAAGGTTTTCTACTTGGTTATGGCTCAAACTCTCACACTTACCGTGTCTACAACAATTTCACCCGAAAGGTTGAAGAGACGGTAGATGTGAAGTTTGATGAATCTAATGGCTCGCAAGTAGAGCAATTGCCAATCGATGTAGGAGACAAAGACCCTTCAGAAGCAATCCAAGACTTGTCTATTGGCAAAATTCGTCCAACGGAGGTGAAGGAGAGTACCTCGTCCGTCCAAGTGGAAGCTTCTACTTCACGACAAGGTGAACCAAGAATTGATACGGAAGCATCCACAAGTGGGACACACCAAGATGAAGAAGACGAGGAAATGCATCAAGACGAACATCAACAACCTCCTTCTCCACCACGACAAGAGAACGACAACGTCAACAATGAAGAAGGCCAAGAAGAAGAACAAGATGAAGAAGATGTTCAACGAAGACCCAAGCAAAAGCTCTCACGAGTTCGAGCAAGAATTGCCAAAGATCATCCCGTCGAGCAAATCTACAATGATATTCAAACCGGGAGAATCACTCGCTCAAAAACTCGTTTAGCTAACTTTTGTGAAAACTATTCATTCATCTCTAGCATTGAACCTATGAAGGTTGAAGAAGCATTGGAAGATCCGGATTGGATAAACGCTATGCATGAAGAGCTACACAACTTTGAGAGAAACCAAGTTTGGACATTGGTTGAGAAGCCCGACAACAACCACAACATCATTGGTACCAAATGGGTGTTTCGCAACAAGCAAGATGAAGATGGACAAGTGGTTCGCAACAAAGCACGTCTCGTCGCCCAAGGGTACACACAAGTCGAAGGTATGGACTATGGTGAGACATATGCTCCCGTTGCTAGACTTGAGTCCATTCGCATCTTACTTGCCTATGCTAATCACCATAATATCACCTTGTACCAAATGGACATTAAAAGTGCTTTTCTAAATGGTGAAATAGAGGAGGAAGTTTATGTCAAACAACCTCCCGGCTTTATCAATCCTAAGAAACCAAATCATGTTTACAAACTTCACAAAGCTCTTTATGGTCTTAAACAAGCTCCTAGAGCATGGTATAAATGCTTGACCAAGTTCCTTATTGCAAGTGGTTTTGAAATTGGTAAAATTGATTCTACTCTTTTTACTAAAAGGGTTAATGGAGAACTATTTGTATGCCAAATTTATGTTGATGATATCATATTTGGTTCAACTAACCCTCTCTTTAGTGAAAAGTTTGGAAAGCTAATGTCAGAGAAGTTTGAGATGTCTATGATGAGTGAACTCAAATTCTTTCTCGGTTTGCAAATCAAGCAAACTAAGGAAGGTACATTTGTCTCTCAAACGAAGTACACCAAGGACTTATTCAAGAAGTTCAATATGCAAGAATGCAAAGGTATGCCTACACCCATGCCTACTAGTGGACATCTTGATTTGACCAAAGATGGTGAACCGGTTGATCAAAAGGTTTATCGCTCTATGATTGGTTCTTTGTTATACCTATGTGCTTCACGTCCCGACATTATGCTAAGTGTGTGCATGTGTGCACGTTATCAAGCTGCTCCTAAAGAATGTCATCTTAAGGCCGTGAAAAGGATAGTGAGATACTTAATTCATACACCAAACTTTGGCATTTGGTATCCTAAGAGGTCTTCTTTTGATCTTGTTGGCTATTCCGACTCGGATTATGCCGGAGACAAGGTTGATAGAAAGTCCACTTCGGGTACTTGTCAATTTCTTGGTAGATCTCTTGTGTCTTGGTCTTCCAAGAAACAAAACTCGGTATCCTTATCCACCGCCGAAGCGGAATACATTGCCGCTGGTTCATGTTGTGCTCAATTACTTTGGATGACCCAAACTCTTAAAGATTATGGGATCTATGTGAAACATGTTCCACTGCTTTGTGACAATGAAAGTGCTATCAAAATTGGTCATAATCCTGTACAACATTCTCGAACTAAGCATATTGAAGTTCGTCATCATTTCATTCGAGACCATGTTGCTAAGGGTGACATTGATCTTAAGCATGTTCGCACCGATAAGCAATTAGCGGATATATTTACTAAACCTCTTGATGAGAAAGTATTTTGCAGGTTGAGAGGTGAATTGAACATTATTGATGCTTCGAACTTGGAGTAGGAACTCCATTGGATACATGCAAGACATGAGCTTATGACTAATCCATGATATATCTCTTATGATGACTATCTTATGTCTTGGATATATTTGTACCTTGCATGTTATCTAACTCATGTAGGTACTTGGTTGAATCTAATTCTATGAGATTGCAACTCACTCACATCTTGAGCAATCTCTACATCACCAAGTCTCTACACAATGGTGGTTGAAGACAAGGAAGCACAAAACCATTCAAACATATCCTTTGACAAATTCTATGTTGAGCTTCATGATTGTCATTTTTGGATACACAAGTGCTCTTCCTTGCAAGAACTAACCCATGTAGGTAGATGAACTCAAACTCCAAGTGGAGCTCCCAACTCTTGATGAGCTACATCAACCTTGAGCACCCACACAAGTTCAACTACATGAGCAACACCCACACCACCACCCAAGGTATGTTATTCCATCTTAGAGAAGCTTTACTCCAAGTCATGAGTCAAAGCAACTCAACAAGATGTGAATATATCAAGTTGCTTAAACGAAAAATGGTAACCCCATTTTGAGCTTAAACGATGAGTATGACCTATGATCAAGTGTTCTCACTTGACTCCTAAGTCAATATACTCTAACATAGGTGACTATGTCACCACCCAACTCTAGATGAAGTTCTCTTGTGTTCTTTTCTGTGTTATTGCATTTGTCTCATGCATATTTATTTTCTTTCTTTCAGTTTCTTCTATTTTCTTTTTTTGTTCTGCATTTTCTACATTCAATTCATTGCAAATCTTTGTGAGATCCTACATGTTTAGTGAGCTGAGGTGACAAGTGTTTTTCTCTGTGTTGAACTCGGTTTCACCGACTTGTAGTTTTCGGTCCAACCGAATCTTTTCGGCCCCATCGAAACATGCCACTCGGTGCCACCGACTTCACAATAGGAAAAATAGTTTTCCACTTGTTCTATATTTCTTCTGATCCAGCTCTACTCAATGAATCTTGTCCTCTACAAGCATCACAGTTTTATCCATTGCTTTGTGTTGAGTCTCAAGGACTAAACCTATACGACGGATTCCAGAAAGCCCTTCTTGGAAATTGATGTCAAAGGGGGAGAGAGAAATCACATCAAAGCTTATCACCTACAAGGGAGAAAGTATTAAGGGGGAGAAAGAGATTTCCAGGGGGAGAGAATACTCAAGGATCCCCAGATGCTTGATGTTCAAGAGGAGAGATGTCACATGTCTTTTTGGGGGAAAGACATGTTCATATGTGCTTATTTGCATTAAGTTCTATCCATTTGTATCTTTCAGCTCTGATTTTCTGTTCCCTATCTTCTCCCAATATCCCATGTAAGATTCAGGGGGAGCAAGACACCTAAGGGAAAGAAATCAGTCAAATTCATTGCATATCTTTACTCTTGGGGACATCTTGAATCCAATGTGGTACCTTGTACTCACTCTCTACATGTCATCCCAGTCTTGGTTCTCTTGTGGCTTCTTCGGTTTGCTCTGGCTAGTGGATGTACCTGTGTTATCTAACCTTGTTTGTGCAGGGTCATTCCATCCTAAGCCAGCTAAAGACTACAAGGTAAGTGTATGCATCAAAATCATGAGTATGAGGAATTCTTGCTTATGTACATACTGTTTGCAAGAAGGACTCATGAGCATGAAGGTATTTTCCTTGATAATCTTTTGCTCTGATGCATATGGCCAAGATACATGTAACACATTGCCTACTCTGTCATGGTTATGCTCTCACATGCCTCTATATTTCACATTTACATGAGTGCATACATGTAGGGGGAGCCTATGCTTGTTACATGTCCTTCCAAAGCTTTACTTGTTGTTCTTTATATCTTTATCTAAAGCTTTGATGTATGTTGCCATCAATTACCAAAAAGGGGGAGATTGAAAGCACAAGTGCTCCCTAGGTGGTTTTGGTAATTAATGACAACATATCTCTTGTTGGACTAACGTTTCTATCTAGTATGTTTCAGATAAGTTCAACAATGGAGTGGCATGGACTAAAGGTTGTGGGAAATTCTCCAAGATGCTAAGGACAAAGGATTGGCTAAAGCTTAAAGCTCAAGACTCTTCATTTTACATTTTAGTGATCCAAGATCACATTGAGTCCATAGGAAAAGCCAATACTATCAAGGAGGGATGAGGTGTTGCTTAATGAGCCTCTTGCTTCAAGTGCTTAATGATATGCTCCAAAATCCTCAGCTACTTTCCCACTTCCACATATGACCTAAACCTAAGCCAAACTCGGACCTACCGATTATTTCTATCCGGCGCCACCGAGTTTCACTTGTCATAGCCATTGCCAAACCCTAGCAAATCGGTTCTACTGATAGGGATCTCAGTCTCACTGAGATGGGATTGTAATCTCACTGTGTATGTCCATTGCCAAAATCGGTCTCACCGATCTTGTGCAATCGGTACTACCGAGGTTACAATGCAAACTCACTGTGTATGCTCATTACCAAAATCGGTCTCACCGAGTTTGTGTAATCGGTCCCACCGAGTTTGCCTGACCAACCCTCTGGTTAGCTTATTACCAAATCGGTCTCACCGAGTTTGTGTAATCGGTCTCACCGAGATTACGTTATGCCCTAACCCTAACCATATCGGTCCTACCGAGTTGCATGTCAGTCCCACCGAAAATCTCTAACGGTCACTAGGTTTACTATTTCGGTCCGACCGAGTTTGTTGATTCGGTCCCACCGAGATTGGTAAATTGTGTGTAACGGTTGGATTTTGTGTGGAGGCTATATATACCCCTCCACCTCCTCTTCACTCGTGGAGAGAGCCATCAGAACACATCTACACTTCCAACTCATATGTTCTGAGAGAGAACCACCTACTCATGTGTTGAGGCCAAGATATTCCATTCCTACCACATGAATCTTGATCTCTAGCCTTCCCCAAGTTGCTTTCCACTCAAATCTTCTTTCCACCAAATCCAAATCCTGTGAGAGAGAGTTGAGTGTTGGGGAGACTATCATTTGAAGCACAAGAGCAAGGAGTTCATCATCAACACACCATTTGTTACTTCTTGGAGAGTGGTGTCTCCTAGATTGGCTAGGTGTCACTTGGGAGCCTCCGACAAGATTGTGGAGTTGAACCAAGGAGTTTGTAAGGGCAAGGAGATCGCCTACTTCGTGAAGATCTACCGCTAGTGAGGCAAGTCCTTCGTGGGCGATGGCCATGGTGGGATAGACAAGGTTGCTTCTTCGTGGACCCTTCGTGGGTGGAGCCCTCCGTGGACTCGCGCAACCGTTACCCTTCGTGGGTTGAAGTCTCCATCAACATGGATGTAGGATAGCACCACCTATCCGAACCACGGGAAAAACATCCGTGTCTCCAATTGCGTTTGAATTCTCCAAACCCTTCCCTTTACATTCTTGCAAGTTGCATGCTTTACTTTCCGCTGCCTATATACTCTTTGCATGCTTGCTTGATATGCATTGTGAATGTTGAAATTGTGCCTAAACTCCACTTAAACCAAAAAAGCTTAAAAATTGCAACTTTAGCATTAAGTGTCTAATCACCCCCCCCTCTAGACACATCTACTTCAAGGTCCTATAGCAGACCATTCCGGAACTCCTCGTGACGTCCGGGATCTCATCCGGGACTCCGAACAACATTCGGTAACCACGTACAAACTTTCCCTATAACCCCAGCGTCATCGGACCTTAAGTGTGTAGACCTTACGGGTTCGGGAATCATGCAGACATGACCGAGACAACTCTCCGGCCAATAACCAACTGCGGGATCTGGATACCCATGTTGCCTCCCACATGTTCCACGATGATCTTATCGGATGAACCACGATGTCGAGGATTCAAGCAATCTCGTATACAATTCCCTTTGTCAACCGGTACGTTACTTGCCCGAGATTCGATCGTCGGTATCCCAATACCTCGTTCAATCTCGTTACCAGCAAGTCACTTTACTCGTTCCATAATGCATGATCCCATGACCAACTACTTAGTCACAATGATCTCATTATGATGATGCATTACCGAGTGGGCCCAGAGATACCTCTCCGTCATACGGAGTGACAAATCCCAGTCTCGATTCGTGCCAACTCAACAAACACTTTCGGAGATACTTTTAGTGCACCTTTATAGCCACCCAGTTACATTGTGACGTTTGGTGCACCCAAAGCATTCCTACGGTATCCGGGAGTTGCACAATCTCATGGTCTAAGGAAATGATACTTGACATTAGAAAAGCTTTAGCAAACGAACTACACGATCTTGTGCTACGCTTAAGATTGGGTCTTGTCCATCACATCATTCTCCTAATGATATGATCCCGTTATCAATGACATCCAATGTCCATGGTCAGGAAACCATGACCATCTGTTGATCGACGAGCTAGTTAACTAGAGGCTTACTAGGGACATGTTGTGGTCTATGTATTCACACATGTATTACGGTTTCCGGGAAATACAATTATAGCATGAACAATAGACAATTATCATGAACAAGGAAATACAATAATAACCATTTTACTATTGCCTCTAGGGCATATTTCCAACACCTTTTTGGCGAGGGCCCTTCTAGGCCCCTTTGGCCGCTTTCTTGGCCGTCTTCTGTGGCACCTCATAAGGTGATGGAAAAAGCATTTTCGTCAGTAATGGGAATTCTTGGTCTTTGGGCAGCGGAGCCGGACAGTTAATCCCCTCCGCTATCTTGATCCAGGCCTGAAAACACGGGTAGGAAAGCTTGGGCTTTTTCTCAAAATATGCTAGTAAAGGGTACGCCTTGAAAACATTAAAAGAACTTACCGGGTTTGTTGGGGAACATAGCAATAATTCAAAATTTTCCTACGTATCACCAAGATGATTCTAGGAGATACTAGCAACCAGAGAGAGGGAGTGCATCTTCATACCCTTGAAGACCGCTAAGCGAAAGCGTTACAAGAACGCGGTTGGTGGAGTCGTACACGCAGCGATTCAGATCGCGGTCGGTTCCGATCTAAGCGCCGAACAACGGCGCCTTCGTGTTCAACACACGTACAGGCCGGTGACGTCTCCCGCGCCTTGATCCAGCAAGGAGAGAGGGAGATGTTGGGGAAGACTCCGTCCAGCAGTGGTACGACGGCGTGGTGATGGTGGAGGAGTGTGGCACGTGAGCAGGGCTTCGCCAAGCACTGCAAGAGACGAGGAGGGAGAGGGGTAGGGCTGCGCCAAGAGGGAGAGAGACTCGTGTGTTCGGCAGCCCCAAAACCCCCACTATTTATAGGAGGAGGGGAGGAGGGTGCGCCCCCTCTAGGGTTCCCACCCCTAGGGGGGCGGAAGCCCTAGATGGGATGGAGGGGGGCGGCCAAGAGGGGGAGAGGGGGGCGCGCCCTAGGGTGGGCCTTAGGCCCATCTGCGCCTAGGGTTTCCCCCTTTCTCCTCCTACCAGCACCTTGGGCCCTGGTGGGAGGCGCACCAGCCCACTCAGGGGCTGGTCCCTTCCCATTCTTGGCCCATGCAAGCCTCTGGGGCTTGTGGCCCCTCCCGGTGGACCCCCGGAACCCTCCTGTGGTCCTGGTACATTACCGGTGACACCCGAAACACTTCCAGTGGTCAAAACCTCACTTCCTATATATTATTCTGTACCTCCGGACCATTCCGGAACTCCTCCTGATGTCCGGGATCTCATCCGGGACTCCGAACAACATTCGGTAACGACATACAAACTTTCCCTATAACCCTAGCATCATCGGACCTTAAGTGTGTAGACCCTATGGGTTCAGGAATCATGCTGACATGACCGAGACAACTCTCCGGCCAATAACCAACAGCGGGATCTGGATACCCATGTTGGCTCCCACATGTTCCACAATGATCGTATCGGATGAACCACGATGTCGAGGATTCAAGCAATCCCGTATACAATTCCCTTTGTCAATCGGTACGTTACTTGCCCGAGTTTTGATCGTTGGTATCCCAATACCTCGTTCAATCTCATTACCAGCAAGTCACTTTACTCGTTCCGTAATGCATGATCCCGTGACCAGCTACTTAGTCACAATGAGCTCATTATGATGATGCATTACCGAGTGGGCCCAGAGATACCTCTCCATCATACGGAGTGACAAAGCCCAGTCTCGATTCGTGCCAACCCAACAGACACTTTCGGAGATACCTGTAGTGCACCTTTATAGCCACCAAGTTACATTGTGACGTTTGGTGCACCCAAAGCATTCCTACGGTATCCGGGAGTTGCACAATCTCATGGTCTAAGGAAATGATACTTGACATTAGAAAAGCTTTAGCAAACAAACTACACGATCTTGTGCTATGCTTAAGATTGGGTCTTGTCCATCACATCATTCTCCTAATGATGTGATCCCGTTATCAATGACATCCAATGTCCATGGTCAGGAAACCATGACCATCTATTGATCAACGAGCTAGTCAACTAGAGGCTTACTAGGGACATGTTGTGGTCTATGTATTCACACATGTATTACGGTTTCCGGTTAATACAATTATAGCATGAACAATAGACAATTATCATGAACAAGGAAATACAATAATAACCATTTTACTGTTGCCTCTAGGGCATATTTCCAACACCTTTTTGGCGAGGGCCCTTCTTGGCCCCTTTGGCCACTCTCTTGGCCGTCTTCTGTGGCACCTCATAAGGTGCTGGAAAAAGCATTTTCATCAGTAATGGGAATTCTTGGTCTTTGGGCAGCGGAGCCGGACAATTAATCCCCTCTGCTATCTTGATCCAGGCCTAAAAACACGGGTAGGAAAGCTTAGGCTTTTTCTCAAAATATGCTAGTAAAGGGTACGCCTTGAAAACATTAACAGAACTTATCGGGTTTGTTGGGGAACGTAGCAATAATTCAAAATTTTCCTACGTGTCACCAAGATCAATCTAGAAGATACTAGCAACGAGAGAGAGGGAGTGCATCTTCATACCCTTGAAGATCGCTAAGCGGACGTGTTACAAGAACGCGGTTGGTGGAGTCGTACACGCAGCGATTCAGATTGCGGTCGGTTCCGATCTAAGCGCCGAACAACGGCGCCTCCGCGTTCAACACACGTACAGCCCGGTGATGTCTCCCGCGCCTTGATCTAGCAAGGAGAGAGGGAGAGGTTGGGGAAGACTCCGTCCAGCAGCAGCACGACGACGTGGTGATGGTGGAGGAGCATGGCACGCCAGCAGGGCTTTGCCAAGCACTGCAGGAGACGAGGAGGGAGAGGGGTAGGGCTGCGCCAAGAGGGAGAGAGACTCGTGTGTTGGGCAGCCCCAAAACCCCCACTATTTATAGGAGGAGGGGAGGAGGGTGCGCCCCCTCTAGGGTTCCCACCCCTAGGGGGCGGTAGCCCTAGATGGGATGGAGGGGGGCGGCCAAGAAGGGGAGAGGGGGGGCGCGCCCTAGGGTGGGCCTTTGGCCCATCTGCGCCTAGGGTTTCCCCCTTTCTCCTCCTAGCAGCACCTTGGGCCCTGGTGGGAGGCGCACCAGCCCACTCAGGGGCTGGTCCCTTCCCACTCTTGGCCCATGCAAGCCTCCGGGGCTTGTGGCCCCTCCCGGTGGACCCCTGGAACCCTCCTGTGGTCCCGGTACATTACCGGTGACGCCCGAAACACTTCCGGTGGTCAAAACCTCACTTCCTATATATTATTGTAGTGACCAGACCTCAAACGGTCTAATCTTTGTGCTCAGGTGTCATCCCTGGATCAGTAATGCTGACACCACACAGTACTTGAAGGATTTATAACAGAGTAGCAATCACACACTTATTACATCGAGTGTCTCAAAAGAGAACTTATTACAATAAATATGGCTTAAGGCCATCTAATAACGATAACAACGGAAGGCTTTGAAGATAAGTGAGTCCATCAACTCCAACGGCATCACTGAGTATAGAACCACGACCTAAAAACTCCTTAATCATCGTCTGAAAAGTCTGCAACATTAATGTTGCAGCCCGAAACGGGTCAGCACATGGAATATGCTGGCAAAAGTAACACATAGAGAGTAATGGAATGAAACAACTATTCTATATGCATATTTGGCTGGTGGAAAGCTCTATGGTTATAGTTTTGCGGAAAGCCAATTTTTCCCTACTGCAAAGGAATAAATTTATTTAACTATCATGGTAGTTGTTAAACATTGAGAATGGTTGACAACATTCTCAATCCCAATTAAGCATCATCATTAAACAAAACCCAACAAAATTAAATTTTAGAGTAACATGTTGAGATTCACATGATAATCCAGGTACTAGATACTCAAGATGTCCATGACCGGGGACACGGCTAATCATGATTAGTTTATACACTCTACAGAGGTTTGCGCACTTTTCCCCACAAGACTCGATCGCCTCCATTTGTTTTCTCGCACTACATGGTGTTTGAGAAACGGATGATCGAGACATAGTCTTTCAGAAGCGCTAGCACCTTACGATCGGGTAGACCGTTACACCTACTTTCCCCTACATCTTCTAGTCTACCACTGTAAGAGTTCGCACAACTTAGTCAACTATGCTAGAGCCCATAATAGCTTGTGGCTGCACACGGAAGTTTCTAGCATGAAAAATCTCATGATCCCTTTGAGCCTGGGTGGCGGTCCATAAAAAAACAGGCAATCCTGGAATACCCAGGTGCCTTAATCCACCCAGATGTGTATTTAAGTTGCCATCTTAAGTAAACCATTAATTAACATCTCACATCTGTCATGGATACACTCACCCACTCCACGTCTACTAGCATAGCCTGGCATAATAAGCAAACGTAGAAGTAACTCCCAAAGGTTTGATAATAACAGGTAATAGGTTCTACCTCATCTACTTCCCAAACCCACAATTTAATTAGATCCTAATCATGCAAAGTGTGAGGATTGATCTAATGCAATAAAACTGGGTAGTTAGAAAGCATGATCAAAGTGTTACTTGCCTTGCTGATGATCCGGGAAACCTAGCGATTCGAAGTAGCAAGCGGCGCACTCCGGGTACTCTATCGCAAACAAACATGCATACAATAAGTACTCAACTAATGCACAGGTAAAACTCAAATAAGAGATCTAACCAGAAAGTTCAACTTAAGAACTCCGGTTGACAAAAGAATCAAATCGAACGAAGCAACGAAGGACAAACGGCAAAAGAAACAGGCTTCGTTTACTATTCTAGATCTAGGGCAATTTTTACAGTGGCAAAAACTTGTTTGAGTTGGTTAAACGGAAAGAGGGTTTCGAGACGAAACTCCACGCGCTTGAATCGCCTGATTTCGATAAACGAGCAAAAAGTTAGACTAAAACGAAAATCGGATCAGAGATCGCGATCAGAAAAATCACGGATTTAATCTGAGGAAAAGAAAAAATGACGAATGTTCGTTAAAACGAACGAATGGATGAATGCTCGCTATTTAAATAAACCGGAAAACCGATCTATTTAAAAAAACCGAAACTAAAAAACAAGCAAAACCGTCGGAAAACCGAACGGTTTTTCGAGAAAAACCAGAGAGTAAAAAAAACTAAACTACCTCCGGCGACTCCGGCGGTGGCGGCGGTCCGGTGGCGGGGCAGCGGGTCCGGCGGGGCGGCGGCGACGCAGCGGGGAGGCAACGCGGCGGTGGCGGGCGGCGCGGCAGCGGCGACTGCGGGGAGCGGCGGCGGCGGCCGGCTAGGGTTAGGGTTTGGGCGGGGCAGCGGCTTGGGCTTCGGCCGGGGGCGGGGCGCGGCTTATAAGAGGCCCGACCAGGAGAGTCCTGTCGGGTTATGGCCCAAGGTCGGTTCAGACTCTTTTTTTAAATAATTACGCTCGGAAGAAAAACAAAAGAAATACTAAATGGACTCCAAAAATCCCGAAATAAATTTTCCCCGGCTTCTAAAATCAAGCCACATAGGATGAACATTTATTTGGGGGCCTAAATGCAATTTTCAAAAACGCGCATTTTTCCTAAATTCAAAACAATAGCAAATAAAACTAAAATAAAATCTTATTTGATTTTTTATTAAATCCTCAATATTTCTTTATTTTGGGAAAGTCATTTTATTCTCTCTCTCATATTTTTATAATAGAAATAATTGAAGATAAAATAAATAAAATCAAATGATCCTATTTTCAAAATTTGAGAAAACTCAAATATGAAAATAACGAAATCCCCAACTCTCTCCGAGGGTCCTTGAGTTGCGTGAAATTTCTAGGATCAACCAAAATGCAATAAATATGATATGCAATGATGATCTAGTGTATAACATTCCAAATTGAAAATTTGGGATGTTACAATTATTCTTTACCTCTGGTCCATTCCGGAACTCCTCGTGACACCCGGGATCTCATCCGGGACTCTGAACAACATTCGGTAACCACGTACAAACTTTCCCTATAACCCTAGCGTCATCGCACCTTAAGTGTGTAGACCCTACGGGTTCGGGAATCATGCAGACATGACCGAGACAACTCTCCGGCCAATAACCAACAGCGGGATCTGGATACCCATGTTGGCTCCCACATGTTCCACGATGATCTTATCGGATGAACCACGATGTCGAGGATTCAAGCAATCCCGTATACAATTCCCTTTGTCAATCGGTACGTTACTTGCCCAAGATTCGATCGTCGGTATCCCAATACCTCGTTCAATCTCGTTACCAGCAAGTCACTTTACTCGTTCCATAATGCATGATCCCGTGACCAACAACTTAGTCACAATGAGCTCATTACGATGATGCATTACCGAGTGGGCCCAGAGATACCTCTCCGTCATACGGAGTGACAAATCCCAGTCTTGATTTGTGCCAACCCAACAAACACTTTGGGAGATACCTGTAGTGCACCTTTATAGCCACCTAGTTACGTTGTGACATTTGGTGCACCCAAAGCATTCCTACAGTATCCGGGAGTTGCACAATCTCATGGTCTAAGGAAATGATACTTAACATTAGAAAAGCTTTAGCAAACGAACTACACGATCTTGTGCTATGCTTAAGATTGGGTCTTGTCCATCACATCTTTCTCCTAAAGATGTGATCCCGTTATCAATGACATCCAATGTCCATGGTCGGGAAACCATGACCATCTATTGATCAACGAGCTAGTCAACTAGAGGCTTACTAGAGACATGTTGTGGTCTATGTATTCACACATGTATTACGGTTTCCGGTTAATACAATTATAGCATGAACAATAGACAATTATCATGAACAAGGAAATACAATAATAACCATTTTATTATTCCTCTAGGGCATATTTCCAAAAGTCTCCCACTTGCACTAGAGTCAATAATCTAGTTCACATCACTATGTGATTGTAATGAATCCAACACCCATGGGGTTTGTTCATATCTTGCTTGTGAGAGAGGTTTATTAGTCAATGGGTCTGAACCTTTCAGATCCATGTGTGCTTCGCAAATCTCTATGTCATCTTGTAGATGCAGCTACCACGCGCTACTTTGAGCTATTCCAAATAACTGCTCTACTGTACGAATCCGGTTTACTACTCAGAGTCATCCGGATTAGTGTCAAAGTTTGCATCGACGTAACCCTTTACGACGAACTCTTTTACCACCTCCATAATCGAGAAAATTCCTTAGTCCACTAGTTACTAAGGATAAGTTCGACCGTTGTCATGTGATCCATTCCGGGATCACTCTTGTACCCCTTGACTGACTCATGGCAAGGCACACTTCAGGTGCGGTACCCAGCATATCATACTGTAGAGCCTACATCTAAAGCATAGGGGACGACCTTCGTCCTTTCTCTCTCTTCTGCCATGGTCAGGTCTTGAGTCTCACTCAATACTCACGCCTTGTAACACAGCCAAGAACTCCTTCATTGCTGATCTATTTTGAACTCCTTCAAAATCTTGTCACGACATGTATTCATTTGAAAGTACTATTAAGCATTTTTGATCTATCCTTATAGATCTTGATGCTCAATGTTCAAGTAGCTTAATCCAGGTTTTCTATTGAAAAACACTTTTCAAATAACCCTGCATGCTTTCCAGAAATTCTACATCATTTCTGATCAACAATATGTTAACAACATATACACATCAAAAATTCCATAGTGCTTCCACTCACTTCTTTGGAAATACAAATTTTTCATAAACTTTGTATAAATCCAAAATCTTTGATCATCTCATCAAAGCGTACATTCCAATTCCGAGATGCTTACTCCAGTCCTTAGAAGGATTGCTGGAGCTTTGCATACTTGTTAGCATCTTTCAGGATTGACAAAACCTTCTGGTTGTATCACATACAACCTTTCCTCAAGAAAAACGTCGAGGAAGCAATGTTTTGACATCCTATCTGCAAGATTTCATAAATAATGTAGTAACTGCTAACATAATTCCAACAGACTCTTAGCATTGCTACGAGTGAAAAAGTCTCATCGTAGTCAACTCCTTGAACTTGTCAGGAAACATCTTAACGACAGGTCGAGCTTTCTTAATGGTGACACTTACCATCATTGTCTGTCTTCCTTTTAAAATCCATCTGCACCCAACAGCCTTACGACCATCAAGTAGTTCTTTCAAAGTCTATACTTTGTTTTATACACGAATCCTCTCTCGGATTTTATGGCCTCGAGCCATTCGTCGGAATCCGGGCCCACCATCGCTTCTCCATAGCTCGTAGGTTCATTGTTGTCTAGCAACATGACTTCCAAGACAGGATTACGTACCTCTCTGAAGTAGTACGCATCCTTGTCGACCTATGAGGTTTGGTAGTGACTTGATCTGAAGTTTCATGATCACTATCATAAGCTTCCACTTCAATTGGTGTAGGTGCCACAGGAACAACTTCCTGTGCCCTGCTACACACTAGTTGAAGTGACGGTTCAATAACCTCATCAAGTCTCCACCATCCTCCCACTCAATTCTTTCGAGAGAAACTTTTCCTCGAGAAAGGACCCGTTTCTAGAAACAATCACTTTTGCTTCCGGATCTGAAATAAGAGGTATACCCAACTATTTTTGGGTATTCTATGAAGATGCATTTATCCGCTTTGGGTTCGAGCTTATCAGCCTGAAACTTTTTCACATAAGCATCGCAGGCCCAAACTTTTAAGAAACGACAGCTTAGGTTTCTCTAAACCATAGTTCATACGGTGTCGTCTCAACGGAATTGTGTGGTGCCCTATTTAAAGTGAATGCGGTTGTCTCTAATGCCTAACCCATAAACGATAGTGGTAATTCGATAAGAGACATCATGGTATGCACCATATCCAATAGGGTGCAGTTATGATGTTCGGACACACCATCACACTATGGTGGTCCAGGCGGTATTAGTTGTGAAACAATTTCCACAATGTCTTAATTGTGTGCCAAACTCGTAACTCAGATATTCATCTCTATGATCATATCATAGACATTTTATCATCTTGTCACGACGATCTTCAACTTCACTCTGAAATTACTTAAACCTTTCAATAATTCAGACTTGTGTTTCATCAAGTAAATATACTCAGCATCTACTCAAATCATCTGTGAAGTAAGAACATAACGATATCCACTGCGTGCCTCAGCACTCATTGGACTGCACACATCAAAATGTATTACTTCCAACAAGTTGCTTTCTTGTTCCATCTTACTGAAAACGAGGCCTTTCAGTCATCTTGCCCATGTGGTATGATTTGCATGTCTCAAGTGATTCAAAATCAAGTGAGTCCAAACGATCCATCTGCATGGAGTTTCTTCATGCATATCTACCAATAGACATGGTTCGCATGTCTCAATCTTTTCAAAAACGAGTGAGTCCAAAGATCCATCAACATGGAGCTTCTTCATGCATTTTATACCAACATGACTCAAATGGCAGTGCCACAAGTATGTGGTACTATCATTACTATCTTATATCTTTTGGCATGAACATGTGTATCACTACGATCGAGATTCAATAAACCATTCATTTTAGGTGCAAGACCATTGAAGGTATTATTCAAATAAACAAAGTAACCATTATTCTCCTTAAATGAATAACCGTATGGCAATAAACATAATCCAATCATGTCTATGCTCAACGCAAACACCAAATAACAATTATTTCGGTTTAACACCAATCCCGATGGTAGAGGGAGCGTGTGATGTTTGATCACATCAACCTTGGAAACACTTCCAACATATCGTCATCTCACCTTTAGCTAGTCTCTGTAGCCTTTTATTTCGAGTTACTAACACTTAGCAACCAAACCGGTATTTATTACCCTGGTGCTACTAGGAGTACTAGTAAAGTACACATTAATATAACGTATATCCAAAATACTTCTGTCGACCTTGCCAGCCTTCTCATCTACCAAGTATCTAGGGTAGTTTTGCTTTAGTGACCGTTCCCCTCATTATAGAAGCACTTAGTCTCGGGTTTGGTTCAACCTTGGGTTTCTTCACTAGAGCAGCAACTGATTTGCCGTCTCAAGAAGTATCCCTTCTTTCCATTGCCCTTCTTGAAACTAGTGGTTTAACCATCCTACTTGATTTCTACTTCCGCGGTGTCAAACATCGCGAGGTGCTCAAGGATCATCATGGCTATCCCTGATATGTTATAGTTCATCATGAAGCTCCAATAGCTTGGTGGCAGTGACTATGGAGAACCATCACTATCTCATCTGGAAGATTAACTCCCACTCGATTCAAGCGATTGTAGTACTCAGACAATCTAGGCACATACTCAACGATTGAGTTTTTCTCCCTTAGTTTGCAGGCTTAAGAAACTTGTCAGAGGTCTCATACCTCTTGACGTGGGCACTAGTCTGAAATTCCAATTTCAGTCTTTGGAACATCTCATATGTTCTGCGACATTTCAAAAACGTATTTGGTGCCACAATTCTAAACCGTTAGTATTACGCAATGAACTATCACGTAGTCATCAAAACGTGTATGTCAGATGTTTCCCAACATCTACAGACGATGCTCGAGGTTCAACACACTGAGCGGCGGATTAAGGACATAACCCTTCTATGCAGCAATGAGGAAAATCCTCAGTTCACGGACCCAGTCCGCATAATTGCTACTGTCAACTCTCAACTAAATTTTCTCTAGGAACAAATCTAAAACAGTAGAACTAAAGTGTAAGCTACGACATAATTTGCAAAGACCTTTTGACTATGTTCATGATAATTAAGTTCATCTGGTTATTTAATGAACTCCCACTTAGATAGACATCGCTCTAGTCATCTAAATGATACATGATCCGAGTCAACTAGGCCGTGTCCGATCATCACGTGAGACGGACTAGTCATCATCGGTGAACATCTTCATGTTGGTCGTATCTACTATACGACTCATGTTCGACCTTTCAGTCTCTTGTGTTCCGAGGCCATGTCTGTACATGCTAGGCTCGTAAAGTTAACCTAAGTGTATCGCGTGTGTAAATCTGGCTTACACCCATTGTATGCGAACTTTAGAACCTATCACACCCGATCATCATGTGGTGCTTCGGAACAACGGACCTTAGCAATGGTGCACAGTTAGGGGGAACACTTTCTTGAAATTTTAGCGAGGGATCATCTTATTTATGCTACCGTCGTTCTAAGCAAATAAGATGTAAACATGACAAACATCACATGAAAATCATAAAGTGACATGATATGGCCAATATCATCTTGCGCCTTTTGATCTCCATCTTCGAGGCGCGGCATGATCACCTTCGTCACCGGCATGACACCATGATCTCCATCATCGTGTCTTCATGAAGTTGCCTCGCCAACTATTACTTCTACTACTATGGCTAACGGTTAGCAATAAAGTAAAGTAACTACATGGCGTTTTCGTTGATACGCAGGCCATAAATAAATTAAGACAACTCCTATGGCTCCTGCCGGTTGTCATACTCATCGACATGCAAGTCGTGATTCCTATTATAAGAACATGATCAATCTCATACATCACATATATCATTCATCACATCCTTTTGGCCATATCACCATGATTAATCACATAGCATACCCTGCAAAAACAAGTTAGACGTCCTCTAATTGTTGTTGCATGTTTTACGTGGCTGCTATGGGTTTCTAGCAAGAACGTTTCTTACCTACGCAAAACCACAACAGTGATATGCCAATTGCTATTTACCCTTCATAAGGACCCTTTTCATCGAATCCTGATCCGACTAAAATGGGAGAGACAGACACCCGCTAGCCACCTTATGCATCAAGTGCATGTCAGTCGGTGGAACCAGTCTCACGTAAGAGTACGTGTAAGGTTGGTCCGGGCCGCTTCATCCCACAATGCCGCCGGATCAAGATAAGACTAGTAACGGTAAGAAAATTGAACAAATCATCGCCCACAACTGCTTTGTGTTCTACTCGTGCATAGAATCTACGCATAAACCTAGCTCATGATGCCACTGTTGGGGAACATAGCAATAATTCAAAAATTTCCTACGTGTCACCAAGATCAATCTAGGAGATACTAGCAACGAGAGAGAGGGAGTGCATATTCATACCATTGAAGATCGCTAAGCGGAAGCATTATAAGAACGCGGTTGGTGGAGTCGTACACGCAGCGATTCAGATCTCGGTCGATTCCGATCTAAGCGCCGAACAACGGCGCCTCCGCGTTCAACACACGTACAGCCCGGTGACGTCTCCCGTGCCTTGATCCAGCAAGGAGAGAGGGAGAGGTTGGGGAAGACTCCGTCCAGCAGCAGCACGATGGCGTGGTGATGGTGGAGGAGCGTGGCACGCCAGCAGGGCTTCGCCAAGCACTGCAAGAGACGAGGAGGGAGAGGGGTAGGGCTACGCCAAGAGGGAGAGAGACTCGTGTGTTGGGCAGCCCCAAAACCCCCACTATTTATAGGAGGGGAGGAGGGTGCGCCCCCTCTAGGGTCCCCATCCCTAGGGGGGCGGCAGCCCTAGATGGGATGGAGGGGGGAGGCCAAGAGGGGGAGAGGGGGGGGCGCCCTAGGGTGGGCCTTAGGCCCATCTGCGCCTAGGGTTTCCCCCTTTCTCCTCCTAGCAGCGCCTTGGGCCCTAGTGGGAGGCGCACCAGCCCACTCAGGGGCTGGTCCCTTCCCACTCTTGGCCCATGCAAGCCTCCGGGGCTTGTGGCCCCTCCCGGTGGACCCCCGGAACCCTCCCGTGGTCCCGGAACATTACCGGTGACGCCCGAAACACTTCCGGTGGTAAAAACCTCACTTCCTATATATTATTCTTTACCTCCGGACCATTCCGGAACTCCTCGTGACGTCCGGGATCTCATCTGGGACTCCGAAAAACATTCGGTAACCACATACATACTTTCCCTATAACGCTAGCGTCATCGGACTTTAAGTGTGTAGACCCTACGGGTTCGGGAATCATGCAGACATGACCGAGACAACTCTCCGGCCAATAACCAACAGTGGGATCTGGATACCCATGTTGGCTCCCACATGTTCCACGATGATCTTATCGAATGAACCACGATGTCGAGGATTCAAGCAATCCCGTATACAATTCCCTTTGTCGATCTGTACGTTACTTGCCTGAGATTCGATCATCGGTATCTCTATACCTTGTTCAATCCCGTTACCAGCAGGTCACTTTACTCGTTCCGTAATGCATGATCCCGTGACCAACTACTTAGTCACAATGAGCTCATTATGATGATGCATTACCGATTGGGCCCAGAGATACCTCTCCGTCATACGGAGTGAAAAATCCCAGTCTCGATTCGTGCCAACCCAACAGACACTTTCGGAGATACATGTAGTGCACCTTTATAGCCACCCAGTTATGTTGTGATGTTTGGTCCACCCAAAGCATTCCTACGGTATCTGGGAGTTGCACAATCTCATGGTCTAAGGAAATGATACTTGACATTAGAAAAGCTTTAGCAAACGAACTACATGATCTTGTGCTACGCTTAAGATTGGGTTTTGTCCATCACATCATTCTCCTAATGATGTGATCCCATTATCAATGACATCCAATGTCCATGGTCAGGAAACCATGACCATCTATTGATCAACGAGCTAGTCAACTAGAGGCTCACTAGGGACATGTTGTGGTCTATGTATTCACACATGCATTACGGTTTCCGGTTAATAGAATTATAGCATGAACAATAGACAATTATCATGAACAAGGAAATACAATAATAACCATTTTACTATTGCCTCTAGGGCATATTTCCAACAGGGTTAGCCTGGCGTTTTAAGCTAAGCCCACGATCTTCGGTCGTGGGCGGTGGCGTCTCGCCGGCCTTGAAGAGCACTTTCCAGATTTCTTCGTGTGTCGTGCCGAAGAGCTCTAGTAGCATCTGGTGCTTGGCCGATTGTACTCCCACAGATAACAAGTCCGGCGTTGGCACGGAAGGACCCAACGAATGAGCATGATCTGGACCACGTTGACAAGCTTGATCTTCCTATCTATCATGTTCTGGACACACGTCTGGAGCCCAGTTAGCTCGTCTAAGGGACCCCAGGTTAGGCCCCTCTCTTGCCAGGAGGTGAGCCGCATCGAGATTCCGAATCAGAATTCGGGGGCCGCCACCCAGTTGGCGTCATGTGGCTCGGTGATATAGAACCACCCCAATTGCCACCCTTTCACCGTCTCCGCGAATGAGCCTTCGGGCCAGGTAACGTTGGGCATCTTGCCCACCATGGCGCCTCCGCACTCTGCTTGTTGGATGCTCACCCCCTTCGGCTTCACATTGAAGGTCTTCGGCCATAGGCCTAAATGAGGCGGGATGCGGAGAAAGGCCTCACACACGACAATGAATGACGTGATGTTGAGAATGAAGTTGGGGGCTAGGTCATGGAAGTCTAGCCCGTAGTAAAACATCAGTCCACAGACGAAGGGGTGAAGAGGGAAGCCCAACCCATGGACAAAATGCGTGTGAAACACAACCCTCTCGTGGGGCTCTAGAGTAGGGACGATTTGTCCCTTGGCCGGGAGTCAGTGGGCGATCTCCTTGGCCAGATATCTGGCCTCCCGGAGCGCATATCCCTCTTCTTGACGGAGGAGGCCATCCACTTACCCCCAGCTCCGGATCTGGACATCTTCGGAGTGCTTTCTCGGATGAGGGAAATGCTAAAAGCTTGGGCGCTGGAACTCAGGGACGGAAGGACTGAGGAGGAGCATAGGTGTGGGTGAAGAATGGGAATCCTTATCCCCTTATAAAGGCCATGAATATCAAGCGTCTCCCCACTCGCCTTAAACTCGCCTATTCCCAAGGGACGTGCAAATGGCACGGTTGGGTTCACCCACACCCGTATTGATGAGAATCCCGTAATAGGGGGACACGATCTTTGCTTCGACCAGACGTGCCAATGGCAACCGCGTCTCGAAACGCGGTTCAAAATTATGACCGGACAGACGTGATGTCATATTGTAAAAAGTTGTCAACAGATTAGACTCGTGTAAAAATATATTCTCTCTACGGTTATGTATGGTGTGTGTGACAGGTCTGGATACTATCATCGCATTCGAAGACTATCTTGAAGTTTGGATAGAAGGAACCCGCCTTGCAATGCCAAAGACAATCTGCGCGCTGGACTCCTCGTCATTGAAGCCAGGTTCAGGGGCTACTGAGGGAGTCCTGGACTAAGGGGTCCTCGGGCGTCCGGCCTATTATCCATGGGCCAGACTGATGGGCTGTGAAGACATGAAGGCTGAAGACTGTACCTATGTCCGGATTGGACTCTCCTTGGCGTGGAAGGCAAGTTTAGTGACCGACTATGAAGATTCCTTCTTATGTAACCGACTCTATGTAACCCTAGATTCCCCTCACGGTGTCTATATAAACCGGAGGGGTTTGTCCGGAAAGGATATACTCATTACCATAGTCATGCAGGCTAGGCTTCTAGGGTTTACGCATTATGATCTCATGGTAGATCAATTCTTGTAACACTCATATTCATCAAGATCAATCAAGCAAGACGTAGGGTATTACCTCCATAGAGAGGGCCCGAACCTGGGTAAACATCATGTCCCCCGTCTCCTGTTACCATCGATCCTAGACGCACAGTTCAGGACCCCCTACTCGAGATCTGCCGGTTTTGACACCGACAAGGGCTGCCATAGATTTTGGCTTTTCTTGGTCGAGGTGGCGAGCGAGCCATTCATCGCGGATGCTATGTTTGAAGGCTGATAGGGCTTCAGCATCCGGACAATCGATGATTTGGTTCTTTTTAGTTAAAAACCTACTCCAGAATTTCCTGGCGGACTCTCCGGGCTGTTGAACTATATGGCTTAAGTCATCAGTGTCCAGAGGTCAAACATATGTACCTTGGAAGTTATCGAGTAATGCCTCTTCCAAGTCCTCCCAGCTGCCAATAGAATTTGCAGGCAGACCGTTGAGCCAGTGACGAGCTGGCCCCTTGAGTTTTAAATGGAGGTATTTGATGGCGTGGAGGTCATCGCCGCGGGCCATATGAATGTGGAGAATGAAGTCTTTGATCCGCACCGCGGGGTCCGTGGTTCCATTGTATGATTCTATATTCAGGGGTTTGAACCCCTCTGGGAATTCATGATTCAGGACCTCATCAGTGAAGCAGTGAGGGTGTGCAACGCCTCTATATCGGGATGTATCGCGACGTAGCTCTGATGGAGTCCATCTATGGTTTTCAGCCCACGCATGACTAAGTTTGTCACGTCCGAATAGGTGGTCGTCGTCGCGTGTCGAGGCACGTTCTCGCGACCCGTAGATTGATCTAGTATGTCCTGCTTTATTGTTCAGGTTTTGCCGGAGGTCATATGTATGACCATGGGCTAATTTACCTCTACATGTGCGATGAGGCGGGGCTGGCTGGTGTTCGGCGTGAGTTGCCGTTTTGTGCTGACCACGTGGTGGTCGGTCAGCCGCATTATACAATGGAGGTATGTATTCCAGCGCCTCCTCGTCAAATTGAGGTAGCAGTTTGCGCTTTGGGTAGCTTTTGGTTGGGCGCTTGAGGCAGTATTCTTCGACTGCTAGGACATCTGTCCATTTATCATTGAGCAGATCTTGGTCATCTTGAAGCTGCTGCTGCTTCTTTTTCAGGCTCCTTGCAGTGACGATTAGCTGGCGCTTGAAGCGCTCCTGCTCAAGAGGTGCCTCAGGCATGCACGATGAAATCGTCGGTGCCGAGGCTCACCTCATCCTCGGAGAGCGGAAGATAACTTCCGTCCTCTGAGTCTTCGTGCGTGGCCTGCTTACTAGGATTAGCCTGCCCATCTTCTTGTTCATCTTGTTCATTAGTTGTTTCAACGGGATCTTCGTTGTCTTCGGCACCTTCCGGAGTGTTATCTTCTCCTGTGTCGGTGTTGCTATTTTTATAGCGTCGTGACTTAGAGCGGCGCCGCTGACGCTGATGCTTGGATTGTATTTCGGAAGGTTTATCCTTAGCTGGATCTTCCTTGTCATCGCCGCTGTTCTCCTTTGGTGCATCCACCATGTATACATCATACGAGGAAGTGTCCATCCAGCGTCCGGTGAACGGCGGCTAGGCCTCTTCTTCTCCGGCATCATCATCCATACCATCGATGTCCTCGGAGTCGTAATCAAATGTGTCGGTCAAATCCTCGACCGTGGCTATGAAGTGGGTGGTGGGTGGGAAGCAAAATTCTCCGCCGTCAGCCCTTAGTTCGAACTGGATATAGTTCGGCTGTGAGTCCTCTGCCAAGGACAAGTTCTTTAACGAGTTTATCGCATCGGGCAAAGGTGAGTGGTGGAAGATATCTGCGGTGTTGAACTCGAAGATCGATAAACGATCAAGTTCGGCATTCGCGGGCTCACGTGGTTCGGAACTTACGGCCGGAGACGAGTCTGGAGTTCTGGTGACAAATATGTCGTGAGATGTTAAGTCTATGTGCGGCTCCAACGCCGTGGAATCTGTTGCCTCCGTGGTGGGGTTGATCCTCCCGTCCTTGGATGGCGCAGTCTGCTCCGGCTCTAAGGCCAGAGCAGTTACAGGGGCTGTCGGTTCAATATCCGGCGTATCTCGTAGTAGGGGTCCTAAGCTAGGCGTCTTGGAGCGATGGTAACATGGACACGGATTTTACCCAGGTTCGGGCCCTCTTGATGGAGGTAAAACCCTATGTCCTTCTTTTGATTGCATTCATATGGGGATAGTACAGAGTACATGTGTCTACCACGAGATGGTAATGAATATCAGATTGTCTATTGACTAGCCTGGCCTCGGTTTATATATGCACCGTAGGCCTAGGGTTTAGAGGAGTCCTTGTCTTGGGCGCCAAGTCTTGTGGAATCTTCCTTGTATCCGGTAGCTGTCCGAACTGGCCCATGAGTATACGGCCATGGGGGTCGTCGGCCCAATCTAACTGACCAGGAGACGACGTGGTGAGTACCCCCTAGTCTAGAACACCGTCAGTAGCCCCCTGAACCAGTCTTCAAGTTGGGGACGCTCCTCAATTCTTCCGAATTGTTCTTTGTCTTCGGTTGTCGGTCTTGAAAACTGGTTCAACAAATCTTCCCATCTTCTATCTTGAGGATTGCCGAGCTAAATCTGAAGATCTCACATGTCGGGTATCCGAGGATCCCTTGAAGTCTTCGGCCTTTATCAATGCCTTGTTATTTTTGTGCCACACCTCGGGTTTGAAATTGTTCCCGGGCGGCAACGTCCACTTGCATCCGAGCTCCCACACCGGACTGCATTCGAGGTATCTTTTGCAGCCGAGCACCAACGCCGGACCGCTTCCGAGCTCCAACGTCGGAATGTATCCGAGCTCCAACGCCTGACTATATCTAAGTTCTAACGCCAGATTGTATTCAAGATCCAACGCCGGACTGTATCCGAGCTCCAATGCCGGACTATATCCGAGGTATCATAAATCACCTTGGTTCAAAAAAGTTGGAGTTTAGCCAAGCTTAATGTTGGGAATGCCCTCTATGGAGCCAGCCACTACCGCCCGAGCTTTATGCCGGACTGCTTCCGAGGTGGTGCACCACCCCGACTGTGGGCCGATTTTTTGTCAGTATTTTTGATTGGTGCAATTTATTCTCTGCCGAGATATATAGCAAGTAGCCCTCAAGGTGTGTATCGGTCTAAAACCCGAGATGCACCTAAAGGATGACATAAGACCGCTAATCCCAGTAGCCGCTGAGACTCAGGTTGATTTGCAAAACCGGCCTGAGGATCAACTCCTAGCTCGGCAGAATACTTTGGGACAAAAAAAGCGGTGCGCAAAGTCCTCGAGACTCAGGTTGGGTGCGGCCGACCAATCCCGAGGATCATAATCTCCTCGAAAGCTATATTGCACTTAAATTTTCTGCACTGGATTACCAACGCAGTAGCCCCCGAGACACTGGTCGGGTGGCAACACCAAATCAGGGGATCGATGTGCCCCTTTAATATTTATAAATAATGAGCGGGAAGCCCAGTAGCCCCCGAGCCTTAGTGCGAGCACGGGTGGCCCAATTAAGGACTGATATCCATAGTAAAATCACAAATTATGTGTAATGATTCTATGTATCCAAGTACTTTACATCATTAATGCTCGGATCCGCATTGTACAAAACTTTGTTGACCGACCATCGGCTTCCACCTCCTCGGCCAGTAGCTGAGGAGTGTTTGTCCTACTGTATAAATCCTTTATGAGGGCAAAGGTTTACGGCAAATAAGGCAATCTGGCCATACGGTTTTATAAACAAAGGTACGTAGAGAGATATGTTATATTACTGTTGAACATAAGAAATGTCTTCCAAAGAAAATAGTCCCGCTATCAGTTCCTTTCTTTGGGTTGTCATGCTAAGCATGATCATGAAACCTCAGCTCTAATGTAAGAGCAAAATATTGAGGATTTAGTTTGAGAGGCCAGTTACTAGCCCCCGGTAGTGTTCGGTGATAGTCGAGGTCAAGCCGTAAACACTTCGGCCAATGTTATGAATGGCCCGTCATTTAACACAGTCATCGGATCGCTGACCAGTTTACGCTTATGTGACAGTCAGTTTTTGGCTTTCTCCACTGAGGTGCTTAACCATGTGAGCTGGAAGCACAATCGCAGTGGTTCTCCCTTTGCACACCCAGCTGAACAAAGCGGGACGTAGGAGGCAAGCGCAGGAGCCGGGAAACCCAACTATTGACCAAAGACACAATTCGAAACCGATGCATATATAGCAATATCCGAGAATGTTTTTGTCGAATCTCTAAAGGTGTCCGGCGTTGCACTGCGAGACTTGTACTGAAAACACACAAATAGTTTGAAAGTGCCATAAGCTTGGAAAACCAAAAAACGATAGTAAAAACTTAACGTCCAAACAAGATCATGTGTCCGGTGCCAATCCAAAAATTGGAAAAAAAATTGTGCTTCTGTCGTGCTTTAACATGACACATCCGATCTCAAGACTTCACACGAGTCAGCCTACGGCCTCAAGCTCCTTATCCCAAAGGCGGTGTACTTCTCCGAGGTCAGTTTAGCTAACTAAACTCAAGTAGCTTTCAGAGAGAAGACAGGCTATCCGGCTATTGACCATAAACTCGAGTCAAAAAAGGAGCGGTAGAAAAAGACTTTGCAACGACCAAGAATAAAACCAATGTCGGTTCAATATCCGGCGTATCTCGTAGTAGGGGTCCTAAGCTAGGCGTCTTGGAGCGATGGTAACATGGACACGGATTTTACCTAGGTTCAGGCCCTCTTGATGGAGGTAAAACCCTATGTCCTACTTTTGATTGCATTCATATGGGGATAGTACATAGTACATGTGTCTACCACGAGATGGTAATGAATATCAGATTGTCTATTGACTAGCCTGGCCTCGGTTTATATATGCACCGTGGGCCTAGGGTTTATAGGAGTCCTTGTCTTGGGCGCCAATTATTGTGGAATCTTCCTTGTATGCGGCAGCTGTCCGAACTGGCCCATGAGTATACGGCCATGGGGGTCCTCGGCCCAATCTAACTGACCGGGAGACGACGTGGTGAGTACTCCCTAGTCCAGGACACCGTCAGGGGCGATCTCCTGGATGCGGTCTGATGATAGATATAGGTCATGATCATCAGGGTGACCGGGGGTGGCAGTCGCGGTATCAAATCCGACGAAGATCAAGTCTCCATGGATGTTCGCAACGTAGTTCAAGCTCCCAAATCTGACCTGATGGCCAGGGGCGTAGCTATCGATCTGCTCTAGGTGGCCACACGAGTTGGCCCGTAGTGCGAAGCCGCCGTACACGAAGATCTGTCTGGGAGGAAAGTTTCTCCTTGGACAGCGTCACTATCAACGATTAAAGGGGCCATCGAACCTTTCATCGACGGCACAGTGGAACTCTCAATGAAAGCACCAATGTCGGTGTCAAAACCGGCGGATCTCGGGTAGGGGGTCCCGAACTGTGCGTCTAAGGTCAATGGTAACAGGAGACAAGGGACACGATGTTTACCCAGGTTCGGGCCCTCTCTATGGAGGTAATACCCTACGTCCTGCTTGATTGATATTGATGAATACGAGTATTAAAAGAGTTGATCTACCTTGATATCGTAATGGCTAAACCCTAGAGGTCTAGCTTGTATGGCTATGATAATGAAAAATCTTCTTCTCCGGACTAAGTCCTCCGGTTTATATAAGCACCGAGAGGATCTAGGGTTACACAAGGTCGGTTACAAAGAAATGAATCTACATATCCGGTCGCCAAGCTTGCCTTCCACGCCAAGGAGAGTCCTATCCGAACACGGGTACAGTCTTCGGTCTTCGTATCTTCACAGCCCATCTGTCTGGCCCATGGCTAACAGGCCGGACGCCCGAGGACCCCTGAGTCCAGGACTCCCTCACCCACACCCTGCCCGCGAGGGCGGGGGGCGCGCCCCTGCCTCATGGGCCCCCTGACGTTCCATCGACCTCAACTCCAACTCCATATATTCACGTTCGGGGAAAAAAAGAGAGAAGGATTCATCGCGTTTTACGACACGGAGCCGCCACCAAGCCCTAATCTCTCTCGGGAGGGCTGATCAGGAGTCCGTTTGGGGCTCTGGAGAGGGGAATCTGTCGCCATCGTCATCATCAACCTTCCTCCATCACCAATTTCATGATTCTCACCGCCATGCGTGAGTAATTCCATCATAGGCTTGTTGGACGGTGATGAGTTGGATGAGATTTATCATGTAATCGAGTTAGTTTTGTTAGGTTTTGATCCCTAGTATCCATTATGTTCTGAGACTGATGTTGCTATGACTTTGCTATGCTTAATGCTTGTCACTAGGGCCCGAGTGCCATGATTTCAGATCTGATCCTATTATGTTTTCATGAATATATGTGAGTTCTTGATCCTATATTGCAAGTCTATAGTCACCCATTATGTGTTATGATCCGTTAACCCCGAAGTGACAATAATCGGGATACTTACCGGTGATGACCATAGTTTGAGGAGTTCATGTATTCACTAAGTGTTAATGCTTTGGTCTGGTACTCTATTAAAAGGAGGCCTTAATATCCCTTAGTTTCGAATAGGACCTCACTGCCACGGGAGGGTAGGACAAAAGATGTCATGCAAGTTCTTTTCCATAAGCACGGATGACTATATTCGGAATACATGCCTACATTACATTGATGAACTGGAGCTAGTTCTGTGTCATCCTATGTTATAACTATTGCATGAGGAATCGCATCCGACATAATTATCCATCACTGATCCATTGCCTACGAGCTTTTCACATATTGTTCTTTACTTACTTACTTTTCCGTTGCTACTGTTACAATCACTATAAAACCAAAACTATTACTTTTGCCACTGCTACCGCTACTATCATACTACTTTGCTACTAAATACTTTGATGCAGATATTAAGTTTCCAGGTGTGGTTGAATTGACAACTCAGCTACTAATACTTGAGAATATTCTTTGGCTCCCCTTGTGTCGAATCAATTAATTTGGGTTCAATACTCTACTCTCGAAAACTATTACGATCCCCTATACTTGTGGGTTATCATTATGCTTTAGTAAGAATATTGGTGATAAGGTTTGTGATTCCCTATGCAAGCACGAAAGTCAATAGTCATGCAATGAAATTATATCCTACTTGTGGTGCATTATTCGGTGTTAGTTATGCTTAATGCTTTCTTATGAGATTATTTGTTTCTTGGTTGGTCGCTTCTCAATCTTTTGCTAGCCTTCATTTTGAACTATGTATGATCTCTACTTGTGCATCCAAAATCCTTTAAATCAGTTTTGCCACATGAGTCCACTATATCTACCTATATGCGGTATTCTTTTGTCGTTCTAAGCAAATTTGCATGTGCCATCTCTAATTTTAAAAATAAACTTCTCTTTTGTGTGTTCGTTTCGCTCGCGGAGCGGTGAGGGGTGGCTAATATTTTCCATGCTAGATGTGTTATTCTCATGATGAGTGTTTATACACTTGTCATTGCACGAGAGTAAAGCAAAGGTATTAGGGATGCCCGGTCCTGAAATGAAAAATGAATTTACTTTATGTTGTCAAATAATAAATTCCTTGGAAAGTGTTGGTATGGAGGGCAACCGTGGATACGGCTAGCCATGGAAAGTGAAAGTATGGTTGAAAAAGGAATAAACTTTATTTTCTTTTTGGGAACCACCTATGATATATCTAAGCATTGAAAGTATTGGGAACTCTAAGTCATTTTCGTTGGTGGGATGGATACACCTCCCAAAATGTTTTTATCTCTAAGTTTTTCACTTTGAGCTCTGGCACCTCTACAAATCTCTACTTCCCTCTACGAAGGGCCTTTCTTTTAATTTATGCAATTTTTATTTTTGAATTTGAGTCTCCATCTTCTCTTATAAAAGCACGAACTAGGAGGCAATATGATCGTACTTGTGTATTGGGTGTAGCTAATATGTGAGTGTGTTTCATGAATGGGTCAATGGTTGAGCATGATGGGCTAGGGATAACTTATTTTAGCGTTGATATTTTGAGTATTTAAATTATCATGTCAAAACTAGACTATTGCTTTGAACAATATAAAAGTCCAAATGTCCATGCTATAAAGAAAGAATATGATATGACATGTTAAGTAGCATTCCACATCAAAAATTCTGTTTTTATCACTTCCCTACTCGAGGACGAGTAGGAGTTAAGCTTGGGGATGCTGATACGTCTCCAATGTATCTATAATTTTTGATTGTTCCATGCTGTTATATTATCAATCTTGGATGTTTTATAATCATTTTATAGTCATTTTATATCATTTTTTGGTACTAACCTATTGAAATAGTGCCAAGTGTCAGTTGTTGTTTTTTCCATGTTTTTTACATTGCAGAATATCAATACCAAATGGAGTCCAAATGCCACAAAACTTTACGGAGATTTTTTGGGACCAAAAGGAGCGTAATGGGCGCTGGCTACGCCTGGAGGGTGCTCCGAGGAGATCACAACCCACCAGGGCGCACCAGGAGGCCGAGGCGCGCCCTGGTGGGTTGTGCCCACCTCGGGTGCCCCCCAGACTGCCTCTTTGCTCTATAAATACCCCAATATTCCCCAAACCCTAGGGGAGTCGATGAAATATTGATCCAGCCGCCACAGAGTCCAAAACCACCAGATCCAATCTAGACACTATCTCGGATGGGGTTCACCACCTCCATTGGTGCCTCTCCGATGATGCGTGAGTAGTTCTTTGTAGACCTTCGGGTCCGTAGTTAGTAGCTAGATGGCTTCCTCTCTCTCTCTCTCTTGATTCTCAATACAATGGTCTCTTGGAGATCCATACGATGTAACTCTTTTTGTGGTGTGTCTGTTGGGATCGATGAACTTTGAGTTTATGATCAGATCTATCTTTTTATATCCATGAAAGTATTTGAGTTTCTTTAATCTCTTTTATGCATGGTTGCTTATAGCCTCGTATTTCTTCTCCGATATTTGGGTTTTGTTTGGCCAACTTGATCTATTTATATTGCAATGGGAAGAGGTGCTTTGTAGTGGGTTCGATCTTATGGTGCTTGATCCCAGTGACAAAAGGGGAACCAACACGTATGTATCGTTGCTACTAAGGATAAAATGATGGGGTCTATCTCTACATAGATAGATCTTGTCTACATCATGTCGTTGTTATTATTGCATTACTTTGTTTCTCCATGAACTTAATACACTAGATGCATGCTGGATAGCGGTCGATGTGTGGAGTAATAGTAGTAGATGTAGGCAGGAGTCGGTCTACTAATCTTGGACGTGATGCCTATGTAATGATCATTGCCTGGATATCGTCATGAGTATTTTAAGTTCTATTAATTTCCCAATAGTAATTTGTTCACCCACTGTTTGCTATTTTTCTCGAGAGAAGCCACTGGTGAAGCCTACGGCCCCCGGGTCTCTTTCTCATATATTTGCCATTGCGATCTACTTTTCCTTTGAATTTATTTTCAGATCTATTAAACCAAAAATACAAAAATACTTTGCTGCACTTTATTTTATTTGGCATTCGATCTATCAATCTACTACAAATTTATCTCCCGTCCACACACAAATTTCTGGCACCGTTACCCGAAAGGGATTGACAACCCCTTTAACACGCCGGGTTGCGAGTATTTGTTATTTGTGTACAGGGGCTGTTTATGTTGTGTTTCCTGGTTCTCCTACTAGTTCAATAACCTTGGTTTCATATCTGAGGGAAATACCTACTGCCACTGTGCTGCATCATCCCTTCCTCTTTGGGGTAATACCAACGTAGCTTCAAGCGACATAAAAAACCAACGCGAGCTCAAGAAGTAGCAGGAAAAATTCCTGGCGCTCTGGCCAGGGAGATCTACGCCAAGTCAAGACATACCAAGTACCCATCATAAACTCTCATCTCTTGCATTACATTATTCGCCATTTGCGTCTCGTTTTCCTCTCCCCCACTTCTAAAATGATTTTCGAAAAGATTTGCCTTTTTCTTCGCCCCTCACCCGTTTGTCTTCCTCGTTTGCTCTTTGTTTGCCCATCTATTAGTTTGGTTTGTTCCTACCATGTCTGAATCTGGGAGGTTATTGATGTCTACTACACAACTTTATTCTTGTAGACACGTGTTGGGCCTCCAAGCGCAGAGTTTTGTAGGACAGTAGCAATTTTCCCTCAAGTGGATGACCTAAGGTTTATCAATCCGTGAGAGGTGTAGGATGAAGATGGTCTCTCTCAAACAACCTTGCAACCAAATACAAGAAATCTCTTGTGTCCCCAACACACCCAATACAATGGCAAATTGTATAGGTGCACTAGTTCGGCGAAGAGATGGTAATAAAAGTGTAATATGGATGGTAGAAATATATTTTTATAATCTGAATAAATAAAAACAGCAAGGTATCAAATAGTAAACGGGCACAAAAGCGGTATTTCAATGCTTAAAAACAAGGCCTAGGGTCCGTAATTTCGCTAGTGCAATCTCTCAACAATGCTAACATAGTTGGATCATATGATAATCCCTCAAAGTACAGCAAAGAATTACTCCCGAGTTCCTATTAGCGGAAAACAAAAGGTAGGAATTGTTTGTAGGGTGCGAAGCCACCTCAAAGCTATTCTTTCCGATCGATCTATACAAGAGTTCTTACTAAATAACACAAAGCTATTGTTTCCGTTTCATCTATCCTAGAGTTCGTACTAGAGTAACACCAAAGCATATTCATATTCATAATACTCAATCCACACAAAGAACTATAAAGAGACCCCAAAGTTTTCGTCGGAGCAAATGTTCATCAACCCCTATGCATAGATTACCCCACTATCACCACGGGAATACATGAGTTGAATGCCATAACATATATCAAGTGAATCAATAAGATACTGATATGTCTCCAACGTATCTATAATTTTTGATTGTTCCATGCTATATTATATCATGTTTTGGACTTTATTGGGCTTTATTATACACTTTTATATTATTTTTGGGACTAACCTATTAACCGGAGGCCCAACCCAGAATTGTTGTTTTTGTCTATTTCAGAGTTTCGCAGAAAAAGAATATCAAACGGAGTCCAAACGAAATGAAACCTTCGGGAACAGATTTTTGGAACAAACATGATCCAGAGGACTTGGACCCTATGTCAAGAAAGCAACCAGGAGGGCACGAGGTAGGGGGGCGCGCCTACCCCCCCCCCCCAGGCACGCCCTCCACCCTCGTGGGGCCCATGTTGCTCCACCGACGTACTTCTTCCTCCTATATATACCTACGTACCCCCAAACTACCAGATACGGGGCCAAAACCCTAATTCCACCGCTGTAACTTTCTGACCCGCCGCGGGCATCGATCACGGAGGGCTTCTACATCAACACCATAGCCTCTCCGATGAAGTGTGAGTAGTTTACTTCAGACCTTCAGGCCCATAGTTATTAGCTAGATGGCTTCTTCTCTCTTTTTGGATCTCAATACAAAGTTCTCCCCCTCTCTTGTGAGATCTATTCGATGTAATCTTCTTTTGCGGTGTGTTTGTTGAGACCGATGAATTGTGGGTTTATGATCAAGTTTATCTATGAACAATATTTGAATCTTCTCTGAATTCTTTTATGTATGATTGGTTATCTTTGCAAGTCTCTTCGAATTATCAGTTTGGTTTGGCCTACTAGATTGATCTTTGTTGCAATGGGAGAGTTCTTAGATTTGGGTTCAATCTTGCGGTGTCCTTTCCCACTGACAGTAGGGGAAGCAAGGCACGTATTGTATTGTTGCCATCGAGGATAACAAGATTGGGTTTATATCATATTGCATGAGTTTATCCCTCTACATCATGTCATCTTGCTTAAAGCGTTACTCTGTTCTTTTGAACTTAATACTCTAGATGCATGTTGGATAGCGGTCGATGTGTGGAGTAATAGTAGTAGATGCAGGCAGGAGTCGGTCTACTTGTCTCGAACGTGATGCCTATATACATGATCATACCTAGATATTCTCATAACTATGCTCAATTCTGTCAATAGTTCAACAGTAATTTGTTTACCCACCGTAATACTTATGCTCTTGAGAGAAGCCACTAGTGAAACCTATGGCCCCTGGGTCTATTTTCCATCATATTAATCTTCCATCAACAAGCTATTTCCTTTTCCGTTTATTTTGCTTTCTTTACTTTGCATCTTTATCATAAAAATACCAAAAATATTATCTTATCATATCTATCAGATCTCACTTTCGTAAGTGACCGTGAAGGGATTGACAACCCCTTTATTGCGTTGGTTGCGAGGATTTTATTTGCTTGTGTAGGTGCGAGGGACTCGTGCGTGGCCTCCTACTGGATTGATACCTTGGTTCTCAAAAACTGAGGGAAATACTTGCCCTACTTTGCTGCATCACCCTTTCCTCTTCAAGGGAAAACCAACGCAGTGCTCAAGAGGTAGAAAGAAGGATTTCTGGCGCCGTTGCCGGGGAGTCTACGCAAAAGTCAACATACCAAGTACCTATCACAAACCCTTATCTCCCGCATTACATTATTTTCCATTTGCATCTCGTTTTCCTCTCCCCCACTTCACCCTTGCCGTTTTATTCGCCCTCTCTCTCCGTCCTCCTTTTCTTTCTCTATTTGCCTCCTTTTTCCTGTCTCTTGTTTGCTTGTGTGTTGGATTGCTTGCTTGTCACGATGGCTCTACCTAGATTTGGTGATCATCACCTTAAAATGTTAGAAGAGATCGAAAGCAACGTCAGGAGTTTTATGGTCCTACAATTTGAGCATAATAATTTCTTTAGAAATGAGCTTAAGGAACAAAAAAGCTTTATGGGTTTTATGAATAAAGAGCTCGATGATATGACTAAAGAATTTGATGGTTTGAAATCTCAGATTGCTCACCTTGAGAAGTTAATAGCTGAAGTCTCAGATAAGCAGGCCACCTTAGTTAATAAGATGGCCGGGAAGCTGGAAAATTTTGGGGATAATAAATATGAAGATCTAAAAGTTATTGATGTGTCCCCTATTAAATCTTTGTTTTGCAATATGAATCTTGATAATGATGGGACTAAATATGATCCACCTTTACCTAGAAGACGTTCCAAAAATTCGGAATCTTTAGATCTTCATGCTAAAATTGTTAAAAGTGGGATTGAAGAAGTCAAAACTTTAAATATCAATGAACCCACTATTTTGGATCTCAAGGAATTTAATTATGATAATTTCTCTTTAATAGATTGTATTTCCTTGTTGCAATCCATGCTAAATTCTCCTCATGCTTATAGTCAAAATAAAGCCTTTACCAAACATATCGTTGATGCTTTGATGCAATCTTATGAAGAAAAACTTGAGTTGGAAGTTTCTATCCCTAGAAAACTTTATGATGAGTGGGAACCTACTATTAAAATTAAAATTAAAGATCATGAATGTTATGCTTTGTGTGATTTGGGTGCTAGTGTTTCCACGATTCCAAAGACTTTGTGTGATTTGCTAGGTTTCCGTGATTTTGATGATTGCTCTTTAAACTTGCACCTTGTGGATTCAACTATTAAGAAACCTATGGGAAGAATTAATGATGTTCTTATTGTTGCAAATAGGAATTATGTGCCCGTAGATTTTATTGTTCTTAACATAGATTGCAATCCTTCATGTCCTATTATTCTTGGTAGACCTTTCCTACGAACGATTGGTGGAATTATTGATATGAAGGAAGGGAATATTCGATTCCAATTTCCGTTAAGGAAAGGCATGGAACACTTCCCTAGAAAGAAAATTAAATTACCATATAAATCTATTATGAGAGCCACTTATGTATTGCCTACCAAAGATGGCAATACCTAGATCTATCCTTGCTTTTATGCCTAGCTATGGGCGTTAAACGATAGCGCTTGTTGGGAGGCAACCCAATTTTATTTTTATTCCTTGCTTTTTGCTCCTGTTTAGTAATAAATAATTTATCTACCCCTGTTTTGATTGTGTTTTTGTGTTTAATTAGTTTTTGTGCCAAGTAGAACCGTTGGAAGACTTGGGGAAAGTCTTTTTAATCTTGCTGTAGAAAACAGAAACTTTAGCGCTCACGAGAATTGCTGGCATTTTTATTTTGAAAGTGCTATTTAGTTAATTATTTTTGAAGATGATTAATAGATAAATTCCTCACGTCCAGAAATTTATTTTAGAATTTTTGGGGTTCCAGAACTTCGTTAGCTACAGATTACTATAGACTGTTCTGTTTTTGACAGATTCTGTTTTTCATGTGTTGTTTGCTTATTTTGATGAATCTATGGCTAGTAAAATAGTTTATAAACCATAGAGAAGTTGGAATAAAGTAGGTTTAACACCAATATAAATAAAGAATTCATTACAGTACCTTGAAGTGGTGTTTTGTTTTCTTTCGCTAACGGAGCTCACGAGATTTTCTACTTTAAGTTTTGTGTTGTGAAGTTTTCAAGTCTTGGGTAAAAGATTTGATGGATTATGGAACAAGGAGTGGCAAGAGCCTAAGCTTGTGGATGCCCATGGCACCCCAAGATAATCTAAGGACACCTAAAAGCCCAAGCTTGGGGATGCCCCGGAAGGCATCCCCTCTTTTGTCTACTTCCATCGGTAACTTTACTTGGAGCTATATTTTTATTTACCACATGATATGTGTTTTGCTTGGAGCGTCTTGTATTATTTGAGTCTTTATTTGTTAGTTTTCCACAATCATCCTTGCTGTACACACCTTTTTATAGAAAATATTGTTCTCTCATGCTTCACTTAGATTATTTTGAGAGTCCTACAAAACAGCGTGGTAATTTGCTTTAATTAGGTTAGGCATTCAAGATTAATATTTTTTTCTTATGAGTGTGTTAAATACTATGAGAAGTTTGATACTTGATAATTGTTTTGAGATATGGAGATGGTGATATTAGAGTCGTGCTAGTTGAGTAGTTGTGAATTTGAGAAATGCTTGTGTTGAAGTTTGTGATTCCCGTAGCATGCACGTATGGTGAACCGTTATGTGAAGAAGTTGGAGCATGAATTATTTATTGATTGTCTTCCTTATGAGTGGCGGTCGGGGACGAGCGATGGTCTTTTCGTACCAATCTATCCCCCTAGGAGCATGCACGTAGTACGTTGCTTCGATAACTAATAGATTTTTGCAATAGGTATGTGAGTTCTTTATGACTAATGTTGAGTCCATGGATTATACGCACTCTCACCCTTCCGCCATTGCTAGCCTCTCTAATACCGCGCACCTTTCGCCGGTATCATACACCCACCATATACCTTCCTCAAAACAGCCACCATACCTACCTATCATGGCATTTCCATAGCCATTCCGAGATATATTGCCATGCAACTTTCCACCGTTCCGTTTACTATGACACGCTCCATCATTGTCATATTGCTTTGCATGATCATGTAGTTGACATTTTAGTTGTGGCAAAGCCACCATTCATAATTATTTCCTACAAGTCACTCATGCATCATTGCTATCCCGGTATATCGCCAGAGGCATTCATATAGAGTCATACTTTGTTCTAGTATCGAGTTGTAATCATTGAGTTGTAAATAAATAGAAGTGTGATGATCATCATTCATAGAGTATTGTCCCCCCCCCCCAAAAGGAGAAAGGCCAAAAAAATAAGGCCAAAAAAAGGGACAATACTACTATCCTTTTTTCACACTTGTGCTTCAAAGTAGCACCATGATCTTCATGATAGAGAGTCTCCTATGTTATCACTTTCATATACTAGTGGGAATTTTTCATTATAGAACTTGGTTTGTATATTCCAATGATGGGCTTCTTCAAAATGCCCTAGGTCTTCGTGAGCAAGCGAGTTGGATGCACACCCACTTAGTTCTTTTTGTTGAGCTTTCATATACTTATAGCTCTAGTGCATCCGTTGCATGGAAATCCCTACTCCCTCACATTGATATCTATTAATGGGTATCTCCATAGCCCGTTGATACGCCTAGTTGATGTGAGACTATCTTCTCCTTTTTTGTCTTCTCCACAACCACCGTTGTATTCCACATATAGTGCTATGTCCATGGCTCACGCTCATGTATTGCGTGAATATTGAAAAAGCTTGAGAACACCAAAAGTATGAAACAATTGCTTGGCCTGTCATCGAGGTTGTGCATGATTTAAATACTTTGTGTGGTGAAGATGGAGCATAGCCAGACTATATGATTTTTTAGGGATAACTTTCTTTGGCCATGTTATTTTGAAGAGACATAATTGCTTAGTTAGTATGCTTGTAGTATTATTATTTCTATGTCAATATTGAACTTTTGTCTTGAATCTTTCGGATCTGAATATTCATACCACAATTAAGAGAATTACATTGAAATTATGACAAGTAGCATTCCACATCAAAAATTCTGTTTTTATCATTTACCTACTCGAGGACGAGCAAGAATTAAGCTTGGGGATGCTTGATACGTCTGCAACGTATCTATAATTTTTGATTGTTCCATGCTATATTATATCCTGTTTTGGACATTATTGGGCTTTATTATACACTTTTATATTATTTTTGGGACTAACCTATTAATCGGAGGCCCAGCCCAGAATTGCTATTTTTTTTGCCTATTTCAGAGTTTCGCAGAAAAAGAATATCAAACGGAGTCCAAACGGAATGAAACCTTCGGGAATGTGATTTTCGGAACGAACATGATCCAGAGGACTTGGACCCTACGTCAAGAAAGCAACCAGGAGGGCACGAGGTAGGGGGCGCGCCTACCCCCCCAGGCGCGCCCTCCACCCTCGTGGGGCCCATGTTGCTCCACCGACGTACTTCTTCCTCCTATATATATACCTGCGTACCCCCAAACTACCAGATACAGAGCCAAAACCCTAATTCCACCGCTGTAACTTTCTGTACTCGTGAGATCCCATCTTGGGGCCTTTTCCGGAGCTCCGCCGGAGGGGGCATCAATCACGGAGGGCTTTTACATCAACACCATAGCCTCTCCGATGAAGTGTGAGTAGTTTACTTCAGACCTTTGGGTCCATAGTTATTAGCTAGATGGCTTCTTCTCTCTTTTTGGATCTCAATACAAAGTTCTCCCCCTCTTTTGTGGAGATCTATTCGATGTAATCTTCTTTTGCGGTGTGTTTGTTGAGATCGATGAATTGTGGGTTTATGATCAAGTTTATCTATGAACAATATTTGAATCTTCTTTGAATTCTTTTATGTATGATTGGTTATCTTTGCAAGTCTCTTCAAATTATCAGTTTGGTTTGGCCTACTAGGTTGATCTTTCTTGCAATGGGAGAAGTGCTTAGCTTTGGGTTCAATCTTGCGGTGTCCTTTCCCAGTGACAGTAGGGGCAGCAAGGCACCTATTGTATTGTTGCCATCGAGGATAACAAGATGGGATTTATATCATATTGCATGCGTTTATCCCTCTACATCATGTCATCTTGCTTAAAGCGTTACTCTGTTCTTTTGAACTTAATACTCTAGATGCATGCTGGGAAGCGGTCGATGTGTGGAGTAATAGTAGTAGATGCAGGCAGGAGTCGGTCTACTTGTCTCGGACATGATGCCTATATACATGATCATACCTAGATATTCTCATAACTATGCTCAATTCCGTCAATTGCTCAACAGTAATTTCTTTACCCACCATAATACTTATGCTCTCGAGAGAAGCCACTAGTGAAACCTATGGCCCCGGGTCTATTTTCCATCATATTAATCTTCCGTCAACAAGCTATTTCCTTTTCTGTTTATTTTGCTTTCTTTACTTTGCATCTTTATCATAAAAATACCAAAAATATTATCTTATCATATCTATCAGATCTCACTTTCGTAAGTGACCGTGAAGGGATTGACAACCCCTTTATTGCGTTGGTTGCGAGGATTTTATTTGTTTGTGCAGGTGCGAGGGACTCGTGCGTGGCCTCCTACTGGATTGATACCTTGGTTCTCAAATACTGAGGGAAATACTTACGCTACTTTGCTGCATCACCCTTTCCTCTTCAAGGGAAAACCAACACAGTGCTCAAGAGGTAGCGGATACCCCCGTTGTCACCTCAAGTATTCATACCGCAAGTCATATATCATGTGTTCTCATCTCTGAATATTCAATCCGACAGGACAAAACTTCAAAGGGTGAAGATTCAATTCATCACAACAAGAGTATAGAGGGGAGAAACATCATATGATCCGACTATATTAACAAAGCCCATGATATAGATCACGAGAGAGAGAGAGAGATAAAACACATAGCTACTGGTACAAACCCTCAGCCCCGAGGGTGGACTACTCCCTCCTCATCGTGGTGGTCGCCGGGATGATGAAGATGGCCACCGGAGATGATTCCCCCCTCCGGCAGGGTGCCAAAACGGGTCTAGATTGGTTTTCGGTAGCTACGGATTCCTGTGGTGGTGGAACTTCTAATCTAGGTTAACCCCGAAGGGTTTCGGAATATTTGGGAATTTATAGTGCAAAGAGGGGGTGCGGGAGGCCACCAAGGTGGGCACAACCCACTTGGGCGCGCCAGGGGGCCCTGGTGCGCCCTGGTGGGTTGTGCCCCCTCGGGGCACCCCCTAGGTGCAGCTCTGGCCCATTGGGTTCCTTCTGGTCCAAAAAAAATCTCCGTAAAGTTTTGCGGTGTTTGGACTCCGTTTGATATTGATTTTCTGCGATGTAAAAAACAAGCAAAAAACAACAACTAGCACTGGGTCAATAGGTTAGTCCCAAAAAATGATATAAAGTTGCTATAAAATGATTGTAAAACACCCAAGAATGATAAAATAACAGCATGAATCATAAATTATAGATGCGTTGGAGACGTATCAGCATCCCCAAGCTTAATTCCTACTCATCCTCAAGTAGGTAAATGATAAAAGAAATAATTTATGAACTGTGAATGCTAGCAAAGTGCACAAGTTTGATCAATGATAATTTCAATCACTTTTCCTAGCATCATAGCAGCAATTCTTTCTTATGAAATTTCTCATGTTATAGTAGCAACCAATTCACATGTTAAGGTTCAAACAACAAATTCTCTTGAAACCCAACAACCTATGTTCTTAGTCACCAAGCAATTGCAATTCAACTTATTCAACAGAGTTTAAGTAAGAGCTCCACATACTCAACCATCATATAGTCTTCTATGATTGCTAACACTCACCTTGTACACATGAGCAAAACGTTTCAACCGGACACATAGAAAGATAGGGGCTTATTGTTTTGCCTCCCAACGTATTCACCTCAAGGGGTGATGTCAACAATAATAACTCATGCTACCCATATTCAACTGGACATATGTGCCTAGATCTTTCATCACCACATGATGCTTACCAAAAGAGAAAATAAAAAGGAATAGAGAGGAATACTTTGACTCTTTGCATAAAAGTAAATACTGAAAAGTAAAAGATAGGCCCTTCGTAGAGGGAAGCATAGGTTGCCACGCGCTTATTAATTTGTATGCTCAATCCCTTAGTGCAAAAGAACGACACGTTACATTGCCCCTTGTGATAGTGACCTTTATTATGCAGTCTGTCGCTTTTATTCTTCACCATCACAAGTTCGTACAACGCTCAATTTTCTCTTGCACTAAATGATCTTACACTTTTAGAAGCAATTTTTATTGCCTTATTGCACTGATGACAACTTACTTGAAGGATCTTGCTCAATTCTTAGGTAGGTATGGTGGACTCTTGAAAATAAGATTTGAGTTTAAGGGTGTTTGGATGCACAAGTAGTATATCTACTTGGTGCGGAATTTTTGGCTAGCAAAGATGGGGGGCAAGCACCACATGTTAAAGGATCTATGACAATATAACTTCTATGTGAATATGAACAAACATAAACCATTACATTGTCTTCCTTGTCCAATGTCAACAATTTTGGCATATAATATTTTGATGGGGGCTCACAATCACAAAAGATTTCCATGATAGTGTATTTGCATGTGAAAGTTCTCTTCCTTATACTAATTATTCGTGAATTGCTTGTATGACCAATATTGTGATTGTCAAGCATCAAAGATTTCACTTTCTAAACCCAATGTGAGGCTACCACTAGGCATGATATGATTTCAACTTCACGACATTCAATTTATTCAACAATTTACTCATAGGATATAAGTGAAGCACAAGAGTAAATGACATGGAAAGAGCTTCGTTGACGGGATGTGAATGCCGCTTACTTAGCCACCTTGGCAACTATTTGAGGACTCTATTTTATTTAAAAACTTTCAGATCTAAGTACTTTATTAAAACAGCAAGCAAAACAAAATAAAATTACAAACCAAGGATGGCACAGATCATGTGAAGAAGTAAAAACTTAGGCTCAACCGATACTAACCGGTAATTGTTGAAGAAAAAAAGATGGGATGCTGTCGGATTTCGGGTTCCGGCAGACCCTTGAGGTTCGAACACTGGGGTGCGCACGAGATTTCGCCCCCTACCTACCTACACCCCTCCGCCTCGCTAAGATCTAAGCTATGGAAAGAACAACACGTGAGACACATGGTTTATACTGGTTCGGGCCACCGTTGTGGTGTAATACCCTACTCCAGTGTGTGGCGTGGTGGATTGCCTCTTGGGCTGATGATGATGAACAATACAAGGAAGAACAGCCTCGCGAGGGTCTGTTCTTGGCTGGGGCGATGAACTGCTGGGAGGATTTCAGTCACCCTTCTCTCTCTCTCTCTCTGATCCTGATTCTCATTCTCCTTCTTTCTGTGGGGGGGCTGGTCCTATTTATAGAGGCCCTGGTCCTCTTCCCAAATATCGAGCGGGAAGGGAGCCAACAATGGCGGGCTAATTTGAAGGGGGGCAGCTAGTACCAGCTATCCTGATAAAAGTAGTCTTCACCTGCACAAAGCTCTGGTGGTGACACCGTCTTGGGCTCCACGATGACCTCCATCTTGCAGTCCTCCTGGTCCTGGTCTTGTTGCACCGAAATGGCAGCCTTTGCCTGATGCCTCGGTGCTCCGCGGCTGCGCTTTCTCCCTTTGCACCAAAGAGGAAAGGAGGACACTGTGTGGGCTGGCGCCCGCCTGGCGCCCTTGGTCGTCATGGCTTGCGTCACGGGCACCTCCTGAGGTACCCCGCCTTGATCTCTCCGCCTCCTCGCGAGCCAGCCTGGTGAAGCCGTGCCTGAGGAAGCTCCGCGTCGTCCGCCCCGCGAGGCTTGGCCCCTCGCGAGGGTCTTGGGTCTGTGTTGGTGAAGATGGGCCGTGCTGGGCCCCCCTTTGAGCCACGCCGCAGGCCGCAGGCAGGCAAGTCTGGGGACCCCCATTCCCAGAACGCCGACAGTAGCCCCCGGGCCCAAGGCGCGCCCGGACTTGGCCGTGCAGGGAGGCAGAAGGGCGAGGGCGAAGCGCCGCGGGCCCTAACAGCCTGCGGCCTTGGGCGCCGCGTGGCGGTTGATTGGACGTGGGCGTCACTGTTCCCCCATGCCCCCCTTATTTTGCGCCATGCTAGGCGGACTCGTAGTTGTACACAGCCGCTCCCCTTTCTGTCGCTCGAGCGCCCTCTGTCCTTCCTCCGCTCGAACTCCAGCTTCTGTTTTCGACCCAATCTCGAATTCCCCCACTTCCCATCGCCATGGCTCCGACGAAGAAGGGAAGAGGGAAGAAACCCGTGCCTCCGCCTTGCCCGCCGCCATTGTCGGCCTCTGCCGAGGGCTTAGGCAAGGTCAGCTCGGCTCTGTCCACTATCTTCAATGAATGTGGGAGGACGACGGCCTGGCCCGCGTCCCACTTCTCCATCGACAGGATAGTCATCGAGGTCCCGTATTTTGCCGACGCCCTGTGGGCGGGTCTGGTTCCTCCCTTTTCTGATTTCTTCAATGCCGTGCTTTCCCACTATCAGATCCACATGATGCATCTGGGTCCTGAATCCATCACCCTCCTTTTGGTCTTCGCCTTTGTTTGCGAGGCTATGATGGGCATCCTTCCTTCGGTTGCCTTGCTGCGCCACTTCTTCTCGCTGCGCCTTGTTGACCCTACCCAATGTTGGGCGTGCGTGAGCTTCGCTGCCGCGTCTGAGACAATGGCTTCTGGGATTGACTTCAAGCTCCCTCTGCCCGTGGCTGGGTTCCATGAGCGGTGGATGTATGTGGATGCAGGGGTGCCCAGCCCCCTGCTATCGGAGCCAACTCCGCCTGTTGTCCCCAATTCGGGCTAGGGCCAGGAGACGCTTGAGAGCCCCCGGCTCGTCTTCGTCTGGCACCGCTTCGCGTTCTTGCGGTCGCCTGGCGTGACAGCGCCCAAGGTGGTGAAGGAGTTCCTGCTACGTCGCGTTGCTCCTCTCCAACGCCACTCCTGCCGGATGTGGGCTTTCAGCGGGCGCGATGATCATATGAGGCTCCAGGAAGAGGACCTGACTCCTGAAGTGCTGAGGACAGCGCTCTTGACCCTGACTGGGGACCCCAACCCTGGCAGCATCCAGCAGGGAGGGGCCTTGCTGTACCTCTGCCAGAGCAGGGGCGACTTTGTGAAGCAGATGCCTATATTTGATGAGTGGGGGTCGCGCCCCGCCGGCCTCCAGGGACCTCGCGAGAACCTAGTGATGGTGACTGCCCTTCCAGTCGGCCACGGCGACTCTTCCTCAAGCGGTGGAGCAGGGAGGCATGAGGCGCCAGAGACCAAGGGGGCTCTCGGTGGGGTGACAGCGCAGGGCGATGCTCATGAGGGAGCAGCTCTTGGGGCCCGTGCCGCTGAGGCTGGGGGTGGCAAGCAGCTGCCCTTAGCGCCTGTGAATGAGGCCCCTGAGGCTCCAGCTGCTTCTCTTGGCGAGGCGATTGGCAGCGCGCACCAGGCAGGCGCCCCTGACGCAGATCGCCTTAACGCTCCGTCTTCGTCACAGGTTGATCCCTGCGCCCAACTCTTGGGCCGCTTCCGCGTGGACTTTGAGGCCCTCCGGAAGAGAAGGGAGGCCCTGGGCAACGATTACCCTTGTCTCCTGCTGAAGCATAGGAAGTACTTCGCCACTGATGAGTAAGCATCCTCCTTTCCCAGCTCCCGATCCTTCTATTGCTTTTACTGACTCTTGCTCCGTAGGCCCCTTCCAGCCGAGCTTGCGGAGACGGCTGAGGTGCTGTCCCCCTTGGCTTCGCCCCCTCCATCGCCCTCAAGCGCCCCGAGCAGCAGAGCCCTTGTGGTGAGGGCGATCGAAGAGGCGGACCGTCCCGAGGCGCATCGTGGCCCTGCGCACCTCGCGATCCTCTTCCACAGGCCTTCTCGTGGCATAGCCAGCCTGCCATGGGCTTTTCACCTGGTCGTGGACTGCGATTGGCTGAGGCGCTCCCTGCGCTCTTCACCTGAGGACGGGCTGGCTCCAGGCCGGGCTTCTGGCGCGGCGTGCCCGACCGTCGCGAGGGTGCCAGCCCCCAGCCCAGAGGGGGGTGCTGATTCGTGGCCCCCGGCGCTTGCTTGGGGCAGATGATGGCGTGGAAGACGTGCTCGAGCGCGCTCGGGAGCGTCGCGCTCTCCGCCAAGGATTCCTTCGAAGGGCGGCTGACGCGGTAAGCCTGCTTGGTGAGGAGCTTGCTGATGAAGACGCGTGCCTTGAGGCCGAGGGCCTGCGTCTGGCTGCAGAGAGGCGCGAGCTGGAGGGCGCCATCGCCCTTGCGCGCCGTCAGCACGATCTTGACGACGCAGAGGCCAAGGCGTCGCTGGTGGCCTCTCGGGAGGCCCGATCTTGGGCCGCTGAGGAGGCCCGGGAAGCGGACCGGCGGCGGAGGAGCAGGCTCGGGAGCTCCTGGCCTGGTGCCACTCACTGGAGGAGCAGGTGGAGCTGCGCGAGGCAGCCCTTGCATCGATGAAGGTGGCCTCTGGCGACTCAGCAGAGCTCCAGAAGCATGAGGAGGCGGTGACGCTGGAAGCTGCCGAACGTACCCGCGAGTACGAGCGTCTGGAGACAAGGGAGCACTTGGTGATGCAGGCGGAGGATGATGTCGCTGCATAGGAAGCCCGTGTCCTGGAGGAGGTCGGACGTCGAGTGGCGATGGCGCATTTGAACCTCGAGCACGAGTTCGAAGAGAAGCTGGGGTTGATCCGGGCCGAAGCTGAAGGCAGGACTGCTGTCTTGAGGGCCAAGCTGGAGGAGGCGACGCGGCGGGCCGATGCTTTCCGGGCCGCCCTTGAGGTGGCACAAGGTGAGTTAACCACCTCCCAGGCCGAGGTGCTCCTTCTCCGCCAGCGGGTGGAGGAGGCTGAGGTCGTCGCGCGCCAGAATGCGGACGAGATACGTCAGCGGCGGATCCTGGAGCATGAGCACGACCCCATGCTCACCACGCTCCGGAAGAGAGCTAACACAGCCTTGGGCAACATTTGCGAGGCGGCTCTTGGCGAGCCGCACGCAGTCAACTACGCCGGTAATCTTCAGTTCTTCACTGACGTGGTGACGCAGCTGGAGGCGCGGTCGGTCAGGGCTGACAGGTTGGTGGAGGAGAGGAGCCGCGCCCTGCTTGGGCGCGCCTTTTCTCGCGTCTTCAGCCATCTCCGGAACATGGATCCCCACTTCGATTTCGACGCCGCCATCGCCCCAGTCCCCCATGCCGTCCGAGACGACCTGGCGCACTGGGTGGAAGACAATGTGGATGCTCTTATCAGGGCCTTCGCTTTGGACAATGACGGCATGATCGTCGCTGCCGATGAGGGCGGTGTGGTGCACGGCCCTGACGCCGCTGGCGGCGACGCGGACAGCGATGGCAAGTTCAGCGACGCCAGCAGCGGCTCGGGTGGTGCTCCTGAGGACGCATTGGGGGATTTATCCGACTGATTGTGCATCGTTCCTACTTCCTTACCCTGCATGAATAGAACTCAGGTTTTGGCCTGATGGCGGTGAGAGCATTTTGGAGGGGGAGCCCCTTATGTAAAACTTGTGTTCATCGTATTAGTAGACGCTACATTGCCCATGCTCCCGCGCCAAGTGGTTGGCTTATGCGACGCGCTGGTCGGCTAGTTTACTTTGGTCCCGTGTTGGCCCTGAGGTAGCCTGTGGGAGGTCGTGGCGTCCCAAGTGTTCCCTGATTGGATCCGTAGGACCTGCAGCAAAACACCCTCCTGAGAGGACGCGGCGGCGGCAGTCTGGGCTGCGCGCAAGCTAGGCCTGACCCGGCTCGCGAGGGGCTCATGAGGGGAGGCAGCTGAGGCGAAGTGGTAACCAAAATGCGAGAAATTGCTCAAACGAGACTAAGCAGCCCTTCCCCGAACACACGCAAATCTCAAATTCGAATCCAACTTGAATCCAGCGGGGGAAAGCGACAACCAAAGGGAAAAGCAACGAAAGCAGACTAAAGGCCGCGTCCGGCACCTAATCTAGTCTTGGACGTCTTCTCACCAGCGCGGAGCTAAGTGCTGCCACTGGGCGTGGGAGGGAGCCCCAGGGCCTGAGGCCGGCACCCCTGAGACTCCGGGGCGTGTACAGCCCCACTCATTATTACGTGAGAGTGTCACGGGGCGGCGAGCTTCACAGGCACTGGGCCTTCTTCACAGGTACCGGCCTTGCTTCATATCGCCAGATGAGGGCCCCGCCTTGCGCCACACTCTAGTGCCATCAACAATGACCGGAAACCAGGACGCCGCCGATGGGGTAGAGCGGTCGCCAGCGGTTCCCCCGACGACCACGGGTCCTCCGCCAGGGGCAGGCCCCGAGGCACCTCCCCAGCGGAGGGCCTACCTCCTAGGAACACCTTGCTCCGAACGCCGCGGTGGTGATGTCGGATCTCGGCCCCTCTCCTGCAGCCCCCTGCGCCCTCCTCCCGAGGGGTAGGAGACTGCGGGAGCGGGGCAGCTGCTCGCTATGGCGACCTGCACCTCCTGCGATCCATGGTTAGCGTATGCCTGCTCCTGAAGAATTAGCGATACCCGATAATCGTTGCCTCCAGCGTGTCCAGCGGGACCGTCCCGGGACTCCTGGAAGGGCTCAGCTTCTGGCGCCTCGTCCCCCCAGCTTGGGCTGAGGAGCGAGCCTTGTTCGCTCTCGTGAGGGTGTCCTTGGTCCATCATGAGGGGCACGTATTCCTCTGGCGCCGTCATCCCGAAGGCCACGCCGTAGTGCTCCGCGTGCCACGCGGTCCTGCCTGACGCGCCCACCGTGGGGTGGCAGCGCGGCTGTCCACTGGGGCTGCGGGTCATGTCGAGTCCTTCTTCTTCGCGGACCGGGAGCGGGGGCAGCGCCGCCGCCGGTCCGGTGCTGACAGCTTCGCTGGCGTTGGAGTAGCCTTGGAGCCCGCGGGCGCGCGCGGAGCCCCCGCGCAGGCCGCCCTGGGCTTGAGATGGGAGCTGGGTGCAGAAGGGGTGAGCCCCCAAGGCGGCGAAGCCCAGGAGCTCTGCCACCCGCTCCAGCAGCATGTCGCGGCCGCCCTCCAGCAGCCTGCACTGCAGCAGCTCTCGGGCCACCGTGAGCGCGGCCCTCGAGTTTGCCTCCTCCCGGCGGGTGTACGGTGTCGTGGTCGCGGTGTGATTGGAGGCCCTTGCTGCCGACCGCGCCTGCCGCGGTGTGAGAGCTGTTGAAGCCTGTCCGCGTCGCCCGCGGCCCGCAGCGCCCTGTGGACCGCGAGCTGCCTGGGGCACGGGGTCGCCCGAGGCGAGCGACTCTGCGCGGGTGGGCCACGCCGCCCATGGATCTGGGTTGCCCGCCTGGTCACCGGACATGGTGATGACGACGCGACGGGGCACGAAGCGGTAGAAGGTGGATTCTGGCGCACCCCTACCTGGTGCGCCAAATGTCGGATTTCGGGTTCTGGCAGACCCTTGAGGTTCGAACACTGGGGTGCGCGCGGAGATTTCGCCCCCTGCCTACCTACACCCCTCCGCCTCGCTAAGATCTAAGCTATGGAACGAACAACACATGAGACACAGGGTTTATACTGGTTCGGGCCACCGTTGTGGTGTAATACCCTACTCCAGTGTGTGGCGTGGTGGATTGCCTCTTGGGCTGATGATGATGAACAATACAAGGAATAACAGCCTCGCGAGGGTTTGTTCTTGGCTGGGGCGATGAACTGCTGGGAGGAGTTCAGTCACCCTTCTCTCTCTCTGATCCTGATTCTCATTCTCATTCTTTCTGTGGGGGGGGGGGCTGGTCCTATTTATAGAGGCCCTGGTCCTCTTCCCAAATATCGAGCGGGAAGGGAGCCAACAATGGCGGGCTAATTTGAAGGGGGACAGCTAGTACCAGTTATCCTGACAAAAGTAGTCTTCGCCTGCACAAAGCTCTGGTGGTGACACCGTCTTGGGCTCCACGATGACCTCCGTCTTGCAGTCCTCCTGGTCCTGGTCTTGTTGCACCGAAATGGCAACCTTTGCCTGATGCCTCGGTACTTCGCGGCTGCGCTTGCTCCCTTTGCACCAAAGAGGAAAGGAGGACACTGCGCGGGCTGGCGCCCGCCTGGCGCCGTTGGTCGTCATGGCTTGCGTCACGGGTACCTCATGAGGTACCCCGCCTTGATCTCTCCGCCTCCTCGCGAGCCAGCCTGGTGAGGCCGTGCCTGAGGAAGCTCCGCGTCATCCGCCCTGCGAGGCTTGGCCCCTCGCGAGGGTCTTGGGTCTGTGTTGGTGAAGATGGGCCGTGCTGGGCCCCCCTTTGAGCCACGCCGCAGGCCGCAGGCAGGCAAGTCTGGGGACCCCCGTTCCTAGAACGCCGACAGATGCCTACCGGCGAATCCCCAAGCTTAGATGCTTGAGACTTCTTGAATATTATCTTGGGGTGCCTTGGGCATCCCCAAGCTTGAGCTTTTGTGTCTCCTTAATTCCTCTCATATCGCGGTTTTCCTAAATCTGAAAAACTTCATCCACACAAAACTCAACAAGAACTCGTGGGATAAATTAGTATAAACCAATGCAAAAACCTTATCATTCTCTACTGTAGCAAATCACTAAGATTATTATTCAACATTGCATACTAAATGCCTCTGCATATTTAATACTCCTATCCTCCAATAGATTCATTAAACAAACAATGCAATCATAACAGCAATCTGCCAAAATAGTAGAATCTGTAAAGAATGCAAGAGTATCAATACTTATTCAATTCCAAACATTATGAAAATTTACCACACTCTAGAAAATTTATCAGAGCTCATTTTGCAAAAAGTTTCAACATTTTATCACATTCTGGCTTTTCTAGGGAATTTTTGCAAGAGCGGTAAGCTTTCTGTTTTCAAACAGCAACATGTATACTTGCAAAATAAGCATGGAAAAGGCTATCATTGGCACTTTTATTGAAATAAAAGATGCAAAACATTATTCTAAATAAGCATGGTAAACTTTCAGAATATTTGGGAATTTATAGTGCAAAGAGGGGGTGCAGGAGGCCACCGAGGTGGGCACAACCCACCTGTGCGCGCCAGGGGGCCCTGGCACGCCCTGGTGGGTCGTGCCCCCCTCGGGGCACCCCCAGGTGCAGCTCTGGCCCATTGGGTTCCTTCTGGTCCAAAAAAAATCCCCGTAAAGTTTCGTGGTGTTTGGACTCCATTTGATATGGATTTTCTGCGATGTAAAAAACAAGCAAAAAACAACAACTGACATTGGGCACTGGGTCAATAGGTTAGTCCTAAAAATGATATAAAGTTGCTATAAAATGATTGTAAAACACCCAAGAATGATAAAATAACAGCATGAATACTTCATAAATTATAGATACGTTGGAGACGTATCAGTTATCCTTGCAAATCTTGAGGGAAAACTTGGATCTTATTCTTTGGATCATGAAACTGAAACTCCTCCTAATTACAAAACAAAACAAAAATCGTGTGGGAGAAGGTAATATTATTGGAAAGAGTGTTATTCAATAATTCTTTGATTGTACAAAATCTATGCCTATTAATAAAAGATCTATTCTTCTTGATACAAACTGTTATGCGGATGCCATTGTTATGCTCATTTAGAAATTAGAAAGAAATTTTATGCATATTCATCCTGCTTTGCAAAAGGTGTTTTATGAACTTCCCAATATTAATCATCCAATAGCTAAAAATATTGCCACCATTATGCTTATGCGTGAATTTGATTTTATAATACAAGAAGCTAGCGATATTTTTGCTTTCTATAAAAAGGATGTTGAACACCCTCCAATTGAAGATATACTCCATGATAAAGAAACTACACGTAGTTTGGAATCTAGGGATTATCAATCTTATAGTGAAAATCTTAGGAGGAGAGTTCCTTATTCAAAAATCTGTCAAGCTTTGTACCTTGAGGCTTATGAGGAGTTTGATTGGATTACTAGGGGAATTTATGTAGGATTTAATAGGGATTGGTTGAATAAGATGATGAAGGAACCCTTAGAAATGAGATACATGTTTTATATGATGATATATATGGTGATGATCCCGACTATGGGTTTATGAATGTTAAAATTATCAATCAAAGTCCTTTTCATGATTTAAGTTTATATACTAGGAGGGAAATAAAGGAAATTATAGATTTACTAAGACGAGTTTTGGAGGATTTGATGAGGAAAGAATTGCATACCAAAGATGACAATACCTAGATCTATTTGTGTTTCTATGCCTAGCTAAGGGCGTTAAACAATAGCGCTTGTTGGGAGGCAACCAAATTTTATTTTTGTTTTTGCTTTTTCTTCCTGTTTTGCTATAAATAAATTCATCTAGCCTCTGGTTAGATGTGTTTTTGTGTTTTAGTTAGTGTTTGTGCCAAGTAAGACCTTTGGGATGGCTTACAATGATAGTTGATTTGATCTTGCTGAAAAATAGAAACTTTTGCACCCAGGAAAATAATTTTCCATTTTTACAAAAGCGCGATAAAATACTGATTCTTTCTACACAAGATTGATAGACAAATTTACCAGGTTGTCCTAATATTTCAGAATTTTTGGAGTTACAGAAGTATTCGATAGTTACAGATTGCTACAGACTGTTCTATTTTTCACAGATTTTGTTTTCTATGTGTTGTTTGCTTATTTTGATGAATCTATGGGTAGTATCGGGGGGTATGAACCATGGAAAAGTTGGAATACAGTAGATATTACACCAATATAAATAAAAAATGAATTCACAACAGTACCAAAAGTGGTGATTTATTTTCTTATACCAACGGAGCTTATGAGATTTTCTGTTGAGTTTTGTGTTGTGAAGTTTTCAAGTTTTGGGTAAGGATTTGATGGACCATGGAATAAGGAGTGTCAAGAGCCTAAACTTGGGGATGCTCAAGGCATCCCAATGAAATATTCAAGGACAACCAAGAGCCTGAGCTTGGGGATGCCCCGGAAGGCATCCCCTCTTTCATCTTCGTCTATTGGTAACTTTACTTGAGGCTATATTTTTATTCACCACATGATATGTGTTTTGCTTGGAGCGTCTTGTATGATATGAGTGTTTGCTTTTTACTTTCCCAAAATCATACTTGCTATACACACCTTTTTAGAGGGACACGCATGAATTGTGATTTATTAGCATACTCTATGTGCTTCACTTATATCTTTTGAGCTAGGCAATTTTGCTCTAGTGCTTCACTTATATATTTTTAGAGCACGATGGTGGCTTTATTTTATAGAAATTATTGAACTCTCATGCTTCACTTATATTATTTTAAGAGTCTCTAAACATCATGGTAATTTTCTTTGGTTATAAATTTATTCCTAATATGATAGACATCCAAGAGGGGTGTAATAAAAACTTTCATATAAAGTGCATTGAATACTATGAGAAGTTTGATTCCTTATGATTGTTTTGAGATATAAAGATGGTGATATTAGAGTCATGCTAGTGAGTAATTGTGGATTGTAGAAATACTCATGTTAAAGTTTGTGGTCCCCGTAGCATGCATGTATGGTGAACCGTTATGTGATGAAGTCAGAGCATGATTTATTTATTGATTGTCTTCCTTATGAGTGGCGGCCGGGGACGAGCGATGGTATTTTCCTACCAATCTACCCCCCTGGGAGCATGAGTTTAGTACTTTGTTCCAATAACTAATAGATTTTTGCAGTAAGTATGTGAGTTCTTTATGACTAATGTTGAGTCCATGGATTATACACACTCTCACCCTTCCACCATCGCTAGCCTCTCTAGTACCACGCAACTTTCGCCGGTACCATACACCCACCATATACCTTCCTCAAAACAACCACCATACCTACCTATTATGGCATTTCCATAGCCATTTCGAGATATATTTCCATGCAACTTTCCACCGTTCCGTTTATTATGACACGCTTCATCATTGTCATATTGCTTTGCATGATCATGTAGTTGACATCGTATTGTGTCAAAGCCACCGTTCATAATTCTTTCATACATGTCACTCTTGATTCATTGCACATCCAGGTACACGGCCGGAGGTATTCATATAGAATCATATTTTGTTCTAAGTATCGCGTTGTAATTCTTGAGTTGTAAGTAAATAAAAGTGTGATGATCTTCATTATTAGAGCATTGTCCCATGTGAGGAAAGGATGATGGAGACTATGATTCCCCCACAAGTCGGGATGAGACTCCGGATGAAATAAAAAAAGGCCAAAAAAAGAGAGAGAAGGCCCAAAATAAAAGAGAGAGAGAGAGAGAGAGAGAGAGAGAGAGAAAAGAGAGAAGGGGCAATGTTACTATTCTTTTACCACACTTGTGCTTCAAAGTAGCACCATGATCTTCATGATAGAGAGACTCCTATGTTGTCACTTCCATATACTAGTGGGAATTTTTCATTATAGAACTTAGCTTGTATATTCCAATGATGGGTTCCTCAAATTGCCCTAGGTCTTCGTGAGCAAGCGAGTTGGATGGATACCCACTTAGTTTCTTTTTGAGCTTTCATAAACTTATAGCTCTAGTGCATCCGTTGCATGGAAATCCCTAGTCACTCACATTGATATCTATTGATGGGCATCTCCATAGCCCGTTGATACGCCTAGTTGATGTGAGACTATCTCCTTCTTTTTATCTTCTCCACAACCACCATATTCTATTCCACCCATAGTGCTATGTCCATGGCTCACGCACATGTATTGCGTGAAAGTTGTAAAAGTTTGAGAACATCAAAAGTATGAAACAATTGCTTGGCTTGTCATCAGGGTTGTGCATGATTTGAATATTTTGTGTGATGAAGATAGAGCATAGCCAGACTATATGACTTTGTAGGGATAAGCATTCTTTGGCCATGTTATTTTGAGAAGACTTTTTTGCCTTGTTAGTATGCTTGAAATATTATTGTTTTTATATCAATATTAAACTTTTGTTTTGAATCTTATGGATCTGAACATTCATGCCACAATAAAGTAAAATTACATGGATAAATATGTTAGGTAGCATTCCACATCAAAAATTCTGTTTTTATCATTTACCTACTCGAGGACGAGCAGGAATTAAGCTTGGGGATGCTTGATACGTCTCCTTCATATCTATAATTTTTTATTGTTCCATGCTATTATATTATCTGTTTTGTATGTTTTATATGCATTAATATGCTATTTCATATTATTTTTGGGACTAACCTATTAACCTAGAGCCTAGTGTTAGTTTCTGTTTTTTCCTTGTTTTTTAGATTCTCAGAGAAGGAATACCAAACAGAGTCCAAACCAAATAAAACCTTCGTGATGATTTATCTTGAACCAAAAGACACCCAGGAGACATGGAGATCAAGTCGGAAGAGCCACGAGGCGACCACAAGGGGGAAGGGTGCGCCTCCTACCTTCTGCCCCCCCACCCCCCGTGACTCCCCTGACCTAATTGTTTGTCCTATATATTCACATATAGTCCCGAACCTCCAAAAGCATCCACGAAAACACTTTTCCATCGCCGCAACCTTCTGTTCCTGTGAGATCCCATCTAGGGGCCTTTTTCGGCATCCTGTCGGAGGGGGATTCGATCGCGGAGGGCTTCTACATCAACTCTATTGCCCTTCCGATGAAGCGTGAGTAGTTTACCTCAGACCTACGGGTCCATAGCTAGTAGCTAGATGGCTTCTTCTCTCTCTTTGATTTTCAATACCATGTTCTCCTTGATGTTCTTGGAGATCTATCCGATGTAATCTTCTTTTGCAGTGTGTTTGTCGAGATCCGATGAATTGTGGATTTATGATCATCTTATCTATGAATATTATTTGAATCTTCTCTGAATTATTTTATGCATGATTTGATATCTTTGTAATGCTCTTCGAACTATCGGTTTAGTTTGGCCAACTAGATTGGTTTTTCTTGCAATGGGAGAAGTGCTTAGCTTTGGGTTTAATCTTTAGTGTCCTTTCCCAGTGACAGTAGGGGCAGCAAGGCACATATTGTATTGTTGCCGTCGAGGATAAAAAGATGGGAACTACTAGGCATCAGACTACTGATTTTCACAACGTATCAGACTAGTCCGTGGCCATTAGATAGGAAGCATTCACATCGTCCGATCCACCAGCAAATTCCTCTGTGTGAGTCATTTTGCATGCAGATTCGGCAGTAATTGCAATTAATTTCTTTCCTAACAATATCTCCTTGAAATCAAGGCATCGTTGCTTCCTAAAATGAGGATCGTTGCTTCCTCATTTTGTTTGTTGAAGATATTTTGTATGTTTCCGATCTTGAAGACCCTTGCTTCCTAAACATTGCTTCCAAACATGATCATTGCTTCCTAAAAATTGCTTCCAAATAGGATCTAAAAATTTATTTGGTTTGTACAAAGTTTTCAATCGGAAGGAATATTTTTGTTGGTTTCCTATGTTGTTTTCAATCATGACAAGTCCTTGCTTCCAAAGCTTCAGTTTGGTTTGCTTCCGAAGCTTTTATCTTCTATTATCTTGGAAAGTTTTTTCGTATTTGTTTCAATCAAATTGCTTCCACACAGGTTCATTTTGCATGGAAAATGGAGATTGCTTCGGTCTTGTTACAATTGTTCGAGACTATTTTAGTCTTGTAGTTAGAACTTGTGTCCAGTGTGTTGTTTGCGCAGAAAAAATATGTTTCATGTGACCAGATAATTGTTTTGAATGTATCTACAGTTGTGACTTCCAACAAAACAAAAAAAATATTTCCATCAAACAATGCATAAAAAAGTAGAACTTGCTTCCGAAGAAAATACAATTTGCTTCAAAAGATTTTCAAATTTGCTTCCATAGAAGTTGCTTTGAACCCCACCAACAGTTTCGTGCATCATTCCACATCCATATGGTCCAAGGGTTTTTGATGCTCTTCCTGACTGGTGTTCCACCTGGACAATGATGGAACAAGGAAGAGCGGAACCATCGAATCACACAACAACGACGATACTGATGACGTACATGACAAGCTAGCAAAACCATGGAAGCACACCTGCCGGGACAACACCAACTGAAACATGGATGAATTACTAAATCACTTTCATTATCACGGGTGCATGGACATCTATAATTTTTGGATATTAGCAAATATAATAATATGGGAATTGTCAGAACAATTGATAACATAACTACATGAGACCGAAGAACCAGGAAGTATTGGAAGCATTTTATCGAAACCAAAGGAGCATATGAATTATAAGTTGGAAGCACCATCAGTATGGAGCATGAAAATGTGTTATCTTTGTATAACTCATCTAGGAAGCATAGAAAAATAAACAAGGAAATTAATTTAGAGTGCCGCAAAAATGGGAAGAATGTTTGTTACGTACATATAATTCAACAAAAAATTGGTTGAACAATGAAAGCAAACTTTTTAAGCCGAAGAAGCATATGTAGTATTATTTTTGGAAGGTCTTTAGTAGGAAGCATGAAAAGAGTGATATCTTAACATAATTCATCTTAATAGGAAGCATATTTGTGTCTTGTTCATGCCAAATTCGTAGATATTTGCTGATGTTGGTGATCCCACTACACAAAGGCATCACAAATCGGACCCAATAAAAAGGAAAACCCAGGATATGCAAACACAGATATATGATACTCAAAACGTAAATTATGTTAGAAATCAACAAGCAAAATTGGATGAACGTGATAGAGCACTCAATACCCGAATTTCCGACGCAGCAGAGTACAGGCCGCAGGGCCCGAAACTGGTGGCGATGGCCGGAAGGATGAGGGGTTTGCTCGATCGCTCGTGAGTCATCTTGAACAAAGGCGAGCACACCACCGGATGATACACCACACCGGAGTGGTATATCTCACAGATATGTTGAAGGGCTTGTTCACGGCAGAGAGAGTCGGGGCAGCGAGGGGCTTGTTGGGCGATGTAGCTGGGTCCAGGGCATGTTACATAGGAATAGGGGGAGGGCATGTGACCGTGCGGCTGCCGAGCGGTACAACATACTGGCTAGGTGAAGCGGAGGCCGCCGTAGAGAGGTGGGGCAGGATGCTAGCTGGTGGAGAGAGAGACGGGACGGCGAGAGGACGATGTGCACGACTCTGACCAGAATGGGGGCAGGATAGATGGGGGCTGGGGTAAATGCTGTTGGGCGCAATTAACTGGGATTAGGAAAGATTATCGGGGATCTGGGCATGAAAGTCGGGCTGTTTAAGCAGGATTTTGATTACTTCTCTGGGCCGTGAGATGAAATATGAATCGACGGCCATCGACCGGTCTAAGGAATGCTATGCATCAGACGTATGTAGGAGAGCTTTTCCCCAAAAAGATGGGGTTTACATCATATTGCTTGAGTTTATTCCTCTACATCATATCATGATACTTAATGTGTTACTCTCTTCGTCATGAACTTAATACTCTAGATGCAGGCAGGAGTCGGTCGATGTGTGAAGTAATAGCAGTAGATGCAGAATCGTTTCGGTCTACTTGACACGGACGTGATGCCTATATTTCATAATCATTGCCTTGGATATCGTCATAACTTTGCACTTTTCTATCAATTGCTCGATAGTAATTTGTTCACCCACCGTATTATTTGTTATCTTGAGAGAAGCCACTAGTGAAACCTATGGCCCTGGGTCTATTTTCCATCATATAAGTTTCTGATCTACTATTTTCCATCATATAAGTTTCAGATCTACTATTTGCCATCATATAAGTTTTCGATCTACTATTTTGCAATCTTTTACTTTCAGATCTATAAACCAAGAAACCCAAAAATATTTACTTTATCGTTTGTTTAGTTTCATCTATCTCTATTAGATCTCACTTTTGCAAGTGACCGCGAAGGGATTAACAACCCCTTTATCGTGTTGGGTGCAAGTTGTTTGATTGTTTGCACAGGTATTGGTGATTTGTGTGTTATCTCCTACTGGATTGATACCTTGGTTCTCTAACTGAGGGAAATACTTATCTCTACTTTGCTGCATCACCCTTTGCTCTTCAAGGGAAAAACCAACGCAAGCTCAAGAAGTAGCAGGGATCTTTTTTTGGTTGATATGGTGAATGCATCAAAGGCCGCGAAGTGCATTATCTATAATCAGCCTACATAGGGAAATACCACCAGTAGAGTCTGCAGAAGGTGTCTGATACATCTCCAACGTATCTACTTTACCTAATGCTTTTCCTCGTGTTTTGGACTCTAATTTGCATGATTTGAATGAAACTAACCCTGGACTGACGCTGTTTTCAGCAGAACTACCATCGTGTTGTTTTTGTGCAGAAATAAAAGTTCTCGGAATGGAACGAAACTTTGCGAGGAATTTTTATGCAATAAATAAGAATTTCTGGAGCCAAGATCCACCGGAGAGGGGCACCTGGGTGGGCACAACCCACCAGGGCGCGCCCCCCTCTCCTGGCGCGCCCAGGTGGCTTGTCCCCACCTGGTGGCCCTGCAGACCCTGAAACTGACGCTATAATATCCTATTTTTCTAGAAAAAAATCACGGAGAAAGAATTATCGCGATCCATGAGACAGAGCCGCCGTCACCTCCTGTTCTTCATCGGGAGGCCAGATCTGGAGTCCGTTTGGGGCTCCGGAGAGGGGGATCTTCGTTCTTCATCATCACCAACTCTTCTCCATCGCCAATTCCATGATGCTCCCCATCGGGAGTGAGTAATTCCTTCGTAGGCTTGCTGGTCGGTGAGGAGTTGGATGAGATTCATCATGTAATCGAGTTAGTTTTGTTAGGGCTTGATCCCTAGTATCCACTATGTTCTAAGATTGATGTTGCTATGACTTTGCCATGCTTAATGCTTGTCACTTTGGACCCGGGTGCCATGATTTCAGATCTGAACCGTTTATGTTATCACCATTATATCCATGTTCTAGATCCGATCTTGCAAGTTATAGTCACCTACTACGTGTTATGATCCGGAAACCGCAGAGTGACAATAGTCAGGACCACTCCCGGTGATGACCGTAGTTTGAGGAGTTCATGTATTCACCGTGTGTTAATGCTTTATTCCGGTTCTCTATTAAAAGGAGGCCTTAATATCTCTTAGTTTCCAATAGGACCCCGCTGCCACGGGAGGGTAGGACAAAAGATGTCATGCAAGTTCTTTCCATAAGCACGTATGACTATTTACAGAATACATGCCTACATTATATTGATGAACTGGAGCTAGTGCCGTATCGGCCTAGGTTATAACTGTCTCATGATGAATATCATCCAACAAGTGACCGATCCAATGCCTACAAATTTATCCTATATTATTCTTGCTAAGTTACTACTGCTATCATTACTGTTGCACTTGTTACAAAACTACTGCTATCACTGTTACCGTTACTGTTGTTGCTCCTACTATTATCCAAACTATCATATTACTTTGCTACTGATCACATTGCTATAGATAATTAATCTCCAGGTGTGGTTGAATTGACAACTCAGCTGCTAATACCTTCAAGTATTATTTGGCTCCCCTTGTGTCGAATCTATAAATTTGGGTTGAATACTCCACCCTCGAAAACTATTGCGATCCCCTATACTTGTGGGTTATCAAGACCTTTTTCTGGCGCCTTTGCCAGGGAGCATAGCTATATTTGTTGAGTCACTTGGGATTATTATCAATTTATCACTATGAAGAATCTGAAGGATGCTAAGACTAAGATTTTTCCCTCAAAGACGAGGGGAGGTAAGGAACTGCCATCCAGTTCTGATTTAGATTCACCTTCTGTTATAAGTAAACTTGCACCACCGCCACATGCTATTAATCCTGATATGTCGCAAGTTATTGATGATGCTACTTCTGCTATGGATAATGATTATGATGATGCTAGTACCTTGCTTGATAATGATGATGTGCCACTTGGTGAATTTCTTGATAAACAAATTGCTAGAGTAATACAACATGATGTTGTTGAATCTCATGATGAGCTTGAAACTGAAACTCCTGAAACACCTGCTAGAACTAGCCTTCCTAGATATGAATTGCCTAAGGTACCGAAAGGTTATGTTATGAATGAGGAGACAACTAAAGATATTCTTGCTTGTAAGGATAGAGATGATCTAGAGAAATTATTATGCAAGTATAAAGAAAAATCTCTGAATGCTAGAATGAAATGTGATCCTAAGTTTGCTACTTCACCTATCTTTATTGATGATAAGGATTATGAATTCTCTATCGACCCAGAGTTGATTACTTTGGTTGAATCTGATCCTTTCCATGGTTATGAAACTAAAACTGTTGTGACACATCTTACTAAGTTGAATGACATAGCCACCCTTTTACTCATGATGATAAAACTCGCTATTACTTTATTCTCAAATTATTTCCTTTCTCATTAAAGAGTGATGCTAAATCTTCATACAATACTCTTGCTCCTGGTTGTGTGCTTAGTCCACAGGATATGATTTATTACTTCTCTGAAAAATATTTTCCTGCTCATAAGAAACAAGCTGCCTTACAGGAAATATTTAACTTTGTGCAAACTAAAGAAGAGAGTCTCCCACAAGCTTGGGGGAGGCTTTGCCAATTACTTAATGCTTTGCCTAATCATCCTCTTAAGAAAAATAAAATACTTGATATCTTCTATAATGGACCAACCGATGCTTCTAGGGACTTCCTAGATAGATGTGCTGGTTGTGTTTTTAGGGAACAGACTGTTGGACAAGCTGAAGAATTATTGAATAACATATTGAAAAATTATGATGATTGGACCTTCCTGAACCACCGACTAAACCCACTCCGAAGAAGAGGGGTATATTATATCTCAGTCCTGAAGATATGCAAGAGGAAAAGAAATCTATGAAGGAAAAAGGTATTAAAGTTGAGGATGTTAAAAATTTACCTCCTATTGAAGAAACACATGGGCTTAATACACCACCACTGCCTAAGGTGGTAAATGTAATTTCTCTTATGAAATTCAATGATAGTGACAATCCTCACAATATGCATCCTAGCCAATGCCTTTATGAGTTTGAAAACTACATTAGAAAACAAGATATCAATGCAAATGTTATGAAATAATTGAAATATAATTCTGATATGATTGCTTGCTTGAGTGACTTGTTATTTAGAATATCAAATGATGTTAGAGGTGTTGGAAAGCATGCTTCTATGGTTCAAACTCAGTTAGAACAAGTTGCTAAATCTCAAAGAGAGTTGCTTGATGAAATGAATAATAATATACATGACTTTGTTGTTAGAGTTGCAACTAGAGGAGGTAAAATTACTCAGGAACCACTTTATCCTGAGGGACACCCAAAAAGAATTGAACAAGATTCACAAAGAGTTAACACTGATGCACGTAGTCCTTCTAGAAAGAAAAAGAAAAAGAAAAATGATAGGAATTCACATGCTCCTAGTGAACCTAAAATAGAGAAACCTCCTGACAATGATAATGAAACTTCTGTCTCTGATGCTGAAACTCATTCTGGTAATGGACATTCACCTAGTGATAATGAAAAAGATAATGCTGATGTTCATGAAAATACTCAAACAAATAATAAAGAACCAGACAATGATGTTGAGATAGAACCACCTATTGATCTTGATAACCCACAACCTAAGAATAAAAGGTATGATAAAACAGACTTTGTTGCTAGAAAACACGGTAAAGAAAGAGAACCGTGGGTTAAAAAACCTACGCCTTTTCCACCTAAGTCAACTAAAAAGAATGATGATGAAGAATTTGAACGCTTTGCTGAAATGCTGAGGCCAGTATTTTTGCGTACTCGCTTAACTGATATCTTGAAAATGCCTCCTTATGCAAAGTATATGGAAGACATCATCACTAATAAAAGAAAAATACCGGAATCTGAAATCTCCACTATGCTTGCTAATTATACTTTTAAAGCTTGCTAATTATACTTTTAAAGATGGAGTACCTAAAAAACTTGGAGATCCGGGAATACCAACTATACATTGCTCCATCAAAAAGAATTACGTGAAAGCTGCTTTGTGTGATTTAGGAGATGGTGTTAGTGTTATGCCTTTATCTTTATATAAAATATTTGATTTGAATAAACTCACACCTACTGGAATATCTTTGCAGATGGCTGACAAATCAACTGCCATACCTATCAGTATCTGTGAGGATGTGCCCGTTGTTGTTGTTAATGTTACTATTTTGACTGACTTTGTTATACTTGAGATGCCCGAGGACTATAACATGTCGATTATCCTTGGTAGACCCTTCTTGAATATTGCAGGGGCTGTTATAGATTGCAACAAAAGCAAGGTTCCTTTTCATATCAATGGTAATGAGCATATGGTGCACTTTCGGAAGAAACAATTCCAAGTGAATGGTATTAACGTTATTGAAAAATCTCCGACAATCACTATTGGAAGTTTTCAAATACCTCTACCTACTGTCAAAAAGAAATATGAAATACTTATTGTTGGGGACATTCATATCCCCATTGAGGTAACTTAGTGTTTATGAAAATTCTTTGGTTTCATGCTAATCGAAAGTGGTTGTTAATAAGACCTGATCAACCTTATTAATGTATCATTTTTGAGAGGTATGAAGTTGATGAATTTAGTAAGCACTACCTTCTGTCCCTACTTTTTGTTTTCTATTTTTATTAGTTAAATAAAATAAAATGCCATGTTTTGTGTGTTTTCTGATTTTCTCATGCAATAAAAAAGACCCAAAAATAAAAGTTCTCAGAATGCCGTGAAAATTTAATACGATTTTTTTTCTGAATATTTCTGCATTTTTGGTTCAAATAGTATCAGAGGAGGTACACCAGGTGGGCACAACCCACCTGGGCGCGCCAGGACCCCCAGGTGCGCCCTGGTGGGTTGTGGTCCCCACATGGCCCCCTCACTTATCTCTTCATACCACATTATCACTTACCTCCAGGAAAAAAATCTCCATTGCTCTCTCTCCCGTATTCTTGCTCTCAAACCTGTGGATTTCGATCTCTTTGCTCGAAGCTCCGTTTCCGAAACTGTTTCGAGGGAATGTTGCTTGGTATGTGACTCCACCATTTGTCCAATTAATTTTTGCTTTAGTGGTTTATATTTTGAATAATTAGCTACTCTTGGTGCTGCTGTAGATGAGATTGCATGTTGAGTTCTTAGAGTTCTAAGTAGTTTGAATGCTTGCTATGGCCTCTATGTATCCCTATGAGTAGTTGGTATCATTTTTGTGATGTTTTGTTGAGAAAAAATGGTGGACTAAAAATTTCAGAATGTTTGTTCATAGGAAAAATATGAATATGTTTAGGAAGTTTGCTTCTATGAAGAACTCCAAGGGTGTTATTGGGGAGTCATCTGATAGTGATCTCCATCCTCGGAGGTTGGCGGAGGTACGACCGTGCGAATGGCCGCATACCCAGTTCATGGAAGAGGCTGGAATCCTTCAGGAGTTCACACAATATGCTGCTCATGCCGGCCTCACCGAATTCATCGCTGATGAGTGTGAACAGCATCAAATCCTCACAAACATCTTCGTTCAAAGTTTTGCTTTCTTTCCTAGGAATAATCCTCCTGAAGTGAGTTTTGATTTATATGTTGAAAACCATCAGATACCACTTACTGAATTTTGTAACATATGCATGATCCCTTCTGATGGGAGCTTAGCCGAGCCTAGGCCGGCTGAGCTTGAGGCATTTTATCACACCTTGACAGTGGGAGATGAGAGAGGGGTGTCAGCTATCACTGCCGCTGGCTTACATTTTCCTGGTGTTCATTACTTTACTCTTTTCATTGCAAAATGCTTGCTTGCTAGAGAGAAGGTGGGTGCACTCAGTTCACCAGACCTTGCTGTTTTACATCATGCACTGGAGGGCGACAACACTTATAGCTTGGGAGCTATTGTGGCTTGTCGCCTCCACATTAATAAATCCAAGGGTAAAATACATGGTGGGATTTTTGCTACTCGTTTGGCAGCTCACTTTAATGTTGAGATACGCCATCATGATTACCCTCTGACCAAAGTTTACCTAGACCGCACAACCATGGATCACCACCATTTCACTAATAAAGATTCTCCTGACATTCCTATTCCTTATAACATGGTTTTTAGCATTGAAACTCGTGATATTATCCCGTTGCTGTTGGGGAACGTAGTAATTTAATTTTTTTCCTACGCACACGCAAGATCATGGTGATGCATAGCAACGAGAGGGGAGAGTATCGTCTACGTACCCTTGTAGACCGTAAGAGGAAGCGTTATGACAACGCGGTTGATGTAGTCATACGTATTCACGATCGACCGATCTAGTACCGAAGATACGGCACCTCCGCGATCTGCGCACGTTCGGCTCGGTGACGTCCCGCGAACTCACGATCCAGTAGAGCTTCGAGGGAGAGCTTCGTAAGCACGACGGCATGATGACAGTGATGATGTTACTACCGGAACAGGGCTTCGCCTAAGCATCGCTATGATATTACCGAGGTGGATTATGGTCGAGGGGGGCACCGCACACGGCTAAAGATCAATGATCAACTTGTGTGTCCATGGGGTGCCCCCTCCCCCATATATAAAGGAGTGGAGGAGGGGGAGGGAGTCGGCCTCTCTAGGCGCGCCCCAAGGGAGTCCTACTCCCACCGGGAGTAGAATTCCCCCTTCCCTTTCTTGGTTCTAGGAGAGAAGGAAGGAGGAGGAAGAAGCAACGAAAGGGGGGCTGCCCTCCTCCCAATTCGGATTGGGATTGGGGGGGGGGGCTCCTTTGCTTATTTTACCTCTCTTCCACTAAGGCCCAATAAGACCCATATACCTCCCGGGGGGTTCCGGTAACCTCCCGGTGCTCCGGTATACTCCCGATTTCACCAGGAACCATTCCGATGCCCAAACATAGGCTTCCAATATATCAATCTTTATGTCTCAACCATTTAGAGACTCCTCGTCATGTCTGTAATCAAATCTGGGACTCCAAACTACCTTTAGTACATCAAAACACATAAACTCGTAATACCGATTGTCACCAAACGTTAAGCGTGCGGACCCTACGGGTTCGAGAACTATGTAGACATGACCAAGACATGTCTCTGGTCAATAACCAATTGTGGAACCTGGATGCTCATATCGGTTCCTACATATTCTACGAAGATCTTTATCGGTCAAACCGCATAAGATATACGTTGTTCCCTTTGTCATCGGTATGTTACTTGTCCGAGATTCGATCGTCGGTATCTCAATACCTAGTTCAATCTCGTTACCGGCAAGTCTCTTTACTTGTTTCGTAATGTTACATCCCGTAACTAACTCATTAGCTACATTGCTTGCAAGGCTTATAGTGATGTACATTACTGAGAGAGCCCAGAGATACCTCTCCGACAATCAGAGTGACAAATCCCAATCTTGATCCATGCCAACTCAACAAACACCATCGGAGACACCTGTAGAGCACCTTTATAATCACCCAGTTACGTTGTGATGTTTGGTAGCACACAAAGTGTTCCTCTGGTATTCAGGAGTTGCATGATCTCATAGTCATAGGAACATGTATAGTTATGGAGAAAGCAATAGCAGCAAACTAAATGATCATCGTGCTAAGCTAACAGATGGGTCAAGTCAATGACATCATTCTCTAATGATTTGATCTTGTTAATCAAATGACAACTCATATCTATGGTTAGGAAACATAACCATCATTGATTCAACGAGCTAGTCAAGTAGAGGCAAACTAGTGACACTCTGTTTGTCTATGTATTCACACATGTACTAAGTTTCCGGTTAATATAATTCTAGCATGAATAATAAACATTTATCATGATATAAGGAAATATAAATAAAACTTTATTATTGCCTCTAGGGCATATTCCCTTCAGTTGCCTGCTCCTGCTTTGTTTGATTATGTTGCCAGGGGTGGATATAGGATTATGCTTGCGGACATCATCACCTACCGGAATGCTTAGGCAGCTGCAGAGGCAGAGGAGGAGCCTCAGCAGTGGGATGAGTGGATGCCCGCTCCTCAGTACCCCAACTACTATCCAGGCTTCTGAGCGACTACCAAGTTAGGCCAAAAGCCTAAGCTTGGGGGAGTACGTGTTCTCACTGACATTACATTCATGTCCACTTATTCCATTTGTCGGTGTTCACACTTTTTCATTGTAGCATCCATGTTTAGATTTATTTTTCTTGCTTTCTTGTTGTGTGTTTGAAAAACTGAAAAACCAAAAAAATTAGTTGTAGTTAGTTTACTTTCTATGCATGCTTAGTAGTAATTGTAACATCCCAAATTTTCAATTTGGAATGTTATACATAGATCATTCTTGCATATCATATTTTATTGCATTTCATCTCGCGATCCTCGAAATCCTAAGCAACTCAAGGACCCTCGAAGAGAGTTGGGGATTTCCCCGGTTTTCAAATTTGATTTTTATCAAATATTGACACGAGGATTTTTGGTTTTAATTATTTGTCTCTCCGAAAATATTTCATATTAAAGTATATGAGAGGAGATGATATGACTTTTCCAAAATAATTGAAATATTGGAGGAAAAAATATTAAAATCAAATATTTGTTTCTATTTGGATTTTATTGCAATTTTGTTTGCATTAGAAAAATTGAACGTTTTCAAAATTGCATTTTAGGGCCAAGAAAATGTTCATCTCGTTCTAAATATTTTATTTAGACGGTGAAAATTTGTTTTGGCATTTTTAGATTTTTATTTTATTTTTCTAGGATTTTTTTTCTGTTCAGCGGAATTGTTTTAAAAAAAGTCTTTGGGCGCCGACTGGGCCGAAACCCAGCCGGGCCAGCCCATCTTCCCCGCCGCCTCGTCCCGCGCCAGGACAGCGCCGCCGCCGCTACCGACTCGAACGGAGTCCGAGCCGGACTCCACCTCCCCGCCGTCTTGCCCCCTCCCCCAAGCCACCTCCCCCTCCCCTCTTTAAATACCCAAGCCCCCCGCCACCACCACCCACCCCGCCGCCCACAGCCCCGCCACCGTAGCCGCGCCGCCGCCTCTACCACGCCTCGCCGCCGCTGGCGCCGCTCTCGCGTCGTGCCGCCTCGCTCCGCCGCCTCGCCCCGCCGCCGCTCCCGCGTCTCGCCGGACCCGACGAGGTAGCTGTTCGCCGCCGGGTTTTTTAAAAGAAACCATTTCGTTTTTTTTCCTGAAAAACCTAGTTCATTTTTTGATCGGTTCATCAGTTTTTCCCGGTTCTTCTCTTTAGTGGACGTTTGTCCGTACGTTCGTTTTAACGAACGGTTTTCGCTCGTTAGTTACAGACAACGCACGCTCGTTCGTTAGCTTGTTCGTCAGCTTTCTTTTATCGGATTTTTCTGCGATTATTTCTGATCACGATTTCTGATCACGATTTTTCTGTGAAGCGTGTTATTTGGAGTCCCTAGGTTTCGCGGATCATCAGCAAGGCAAGTAACACTTTGATCATATCCCTTTATCACCCAGTTTTTATGCATTAGTTCCTATCCTCAAACATTGCATGATTAGGATGCCATTAACATTTGGGTTGGGAAGTAGTTGATGAGGTAGAACCTATTGCACTGCTATATTCAAACCTTGGGAGTTACTTATACAAATTTCTTATATTGCTATTCTATGCTCGTAGACGTGGTTTGGGTGAGTGAAATCCATGACAAATGTGAGATTGTTAATTAATGGTTTAACTTAAGGTGGCAACTTGAATACACATCTAGGTGGATTGAGGCACCTGGAGAACCCAATGTTGCCTGTATTTTTGGAAATCTCGGGGTTCCGTGTGATTTTCCTATGGACCGCCACCTAGGCTCAAAGGGATCTGAGATGATTCATGCTAGAAACTTCCATGTGCAGCCACAAGATATTATGGGCTCTAGCATAGTTGAGTAAGTTACGTGAAGCTCTTGAAGAGGTGGATCAGCAGGTAGTGGGTTGTAGGTTTGGTATGGTCTGCCCAGAGTAGAGAGCTAATGTTCCTGAAAGACTGTGTCTCGGTCATCCGTTTCTCAAACACCATGTAGTGCGAGAAATCCAACGGAGGCGATCGAGTCTTGTGGGGAAAAGTGGGCAAACCTCTGAAGAGTGTACAAACTAATCATGGTTAGCCGTGTCCCCGGTTATGGACACCTTGAGTATCTAGTACTTGGAGTATCTTAAGTATCTCATCACTTTTTAACTTAATATTGTTGGGTTGATAATTACTTTAATCGGGATTGAGTTGGAGGAACCTTCTCAATGATGTTTCAACTACCATGATAGTTAAATTAAAATCTATTCATTTGTTGTAGGGAAAAATTGGCTTTTCGCAAAAAAACTATAACCGTAGAGCTTTCCACCAGCCAAGCATGCATGTAGTGATAGCATTATTTTGTTCTTGCTCTACTGTGTTACTTTGCCAGCATATTCCATGTGCTGACCCGTTTTCGGGCTGCAACGTATTATGTTGCAGACTTTTCAGACAAGGAGTAAGGTTCGTTAGGTCGTTGCCGTGTAGCTCAGCTATGCCGTTGGAGTTGGTGGGCTCACTTTATCTTCCAAGCCTTCCGATGTTATCATATTAGATGGCCTTAAGCCATATTTATTGTAATAAGTTCTCTTTGGAGACATTCAATGTAATAAGTGTGTGATTGCTGCTCTGTTATAAATCCTCGAGTACTGTGTGTGTCAGCATTACCGATCCAAGGATGATACTAAAGCACAGAGACTTGACCGTTTGAAGTCGGGTCGCTACAAGATGGTATCAAAGCACACGCTGAGTGTAGGACACGACCATTAAGCTAAAGCCATAGATCACTATTCTCTTCTCATTTCTGACTCCTCTCCATTTTCCACTCTTTAGGATGGTGGATGCGAGGAACAAGTTTGCACAACCGGCTGAAGACACACCTTTTGGACGACACTTGAAGGAAGTCACTAGGTACCTGAACATAGGAATACCAAGCTTCACCGGGACTTACAACGCCACTTTACCAGAAGAGGAGCGATGGATGATTCAAGTTCAAGTTCCAGGAAGGACCTTCATGCCAGTTACTAAACCCATAGAGTTTTCCTTTGATGCACCAACCTGGAGTCTAGGAAAGAGTATGGCAACTCACATCACCATGGGACGCATTGGAGAAGTTTACCAAAAGGAGCTTAAGGATACTATCTACCAGATCTGTGGGCGCCGAGATGAGCAATGGGAGATGATCAGCACTAGGAAAGATAGATCAATTGCAGCTTTCATCCAGGAACTAAACCAGCACATTCGACGCTAGGAGAATCAAATGTGTGCAGGCATGATAGATCTGAAGAAGGCGAAGACAAGGATCATCGAACTGGAAGAAGAACTTAAGTCTACACGTGATGGATACATGGAGGAAATTGTGACACTATTGGAGAAGAATGACGACCCGATTAAGAAGATCGGAGTATTCATGGGACACCCCGCACCAGTAGAAGAAGACGAAGAACCCAAGGAGATTCGTTAGGAGGACTACATCATCGTCGACGACACCGACTCCGACCTTAGCGATGATGACTTTGAAGACGAAGCTGGAGCAGATATCATGGAGTCTTCAACCGAGGAATATTTTTAGTAGACCACCACATCAGTAGTAGTATTCCACCATGTAAATAGTGTAGTCTGAGCACTTTCGCGATAGTTCTAGACCGATTGTATGCCCTTGCTTGATTGATTGAGTGAAATGATTGTGTTTGTCTCATGTGCATATGGGTAGTGCTTTCTCATTAGACCTCATTCTATTCTAATCTCTCCCCTCTAAACCCATCAGATGCCTCCGAGACGTGACCCCGAATTCGCTTTCCCACCCGAGCTCACTCAGTTGATCCAACAGCAGAATACCCTGATGTAGTTGTTAGTCCAGAACCAAGGCAACAACAACAACAACAACAACAACAATCCACCACCACCACCAGTTGACAACATAGCCCGTTTTCTGAGGTTGCAACCGCCGGTGTTTTCCAGTAGCACCGAGCCTATAGTAGCAGATGATTGGCTCCGCAGGATTGGAAGGGAGTTAACCACTGCAGGATGTACCGATGCCGAGAAGGTGCGTTTTGCCGCACATCAGTTGGATGGACCAGCGTCCTCATGGTGGGAGAATTACAGTGTCACCTACCCTATAGCCACGGTGACATGGGACCAGTTTCAGCAAGCCTTCCGTACAGCCCATGTCTCAACTGGAGCTATGACTATGAAGAAGCGTGAGTTTCGCAACTTACTCCAGGGGAACCGTACTGTGGCTCAGTACACGGATGAGTTTAGCAAGTTATCTCGCTATGCTCCTGATGATGTGGCCACAGATGCCGCAAAGCAGGAGAAGTTTATGGAAGGGCTGAATGATGAGATGAGCATGCAGTTGATGGTGGCAACATTCAACAACTACCAGGAGTTGGTAGATAAGGCTCTTATGATTGAAGGGAAGCAGCAACAGATTGAGAACCGTAAGAGGAAGTATGGACAAGGGAAGTATAACTCAGGAGCTCAGCAGAAGCCTCGCCTAACCCCAAACTTAGGAGGACTTGTTCATAACCATGGAGGCCACATCCATAATGGAGGAAGTAACCATAATCATACTGGCCCAAGGAATGGGAATGGGAATGGAGCAAGCAACAATCAGAACCGCCCCAATCCAGCCACACCCACCAAGAGAGACCTAAGCCACATTACTTGTTTCAAGTGCGGGAAGACTGGACACTATGCCACAGAGTGCCCTGAAGGGAAGAATGGAAGTGGAAATGGGAGCGCTGGGAAGAATCCTAATCCATTCAATAAAGTACAAGTGAACCACGTTAACATGGAGGAGGTTGAAGAGCAGCCGAACGCGGTTATAGGTAAGTTTTTGGTTAAGTCATTTACCGCTCTTGTTCTTTTTGATACTGGTGCATCGCATTCATACATATCAAGGGAATTCGTGGATAAGTTTAAACTACCGACCCTAACCCTTAGGACCCCTCTGTTAGTAAGTTCACCTGGAGCAGAGTATATGGCTAGTCGATGGTGCAACCAGATACCCTTAACCATTGGCAACCATGTTTTTCCGTCCGACCTAATTATCTTGGAGTCACAAGGATTGGATGTGATATTAGGAATGGACTGGATGTCAAAGTATGGAGGAACATTGACTGTGTTAGTAGATCAATTTGCCTCACCACCCCTGAGGGAAAAAGGATCAAGTATGTATCTAGGCATGCGCCAAGAAGTAGGCAAGTAAATACCCTCACGGGAGTTGTTCAGGAGGAAGTGCCTGTAGTAAAGGATTACCCAGATGTTTTCCCATAGGAGTTACCAGGCATGCCACCGGATCGAGATATCGAGTTTTTGATAGAGCTATTGCCAGGCACAGGGCCAATATCCAAGAGACCCTATCGGATACCCGCAAATGATCTAGAGGAGATTAAGAAATAGATCAAGGAGTTATTGAAGAAAGGTTACATTCGACAAAGTTCATCACCATGGGGAGCCCCAGTGCTTTTGGTTGAGAAGAAGGATAAGTCCCTAAGAATGGTTGTTGATTATCGGGCCTTGAACAAAGTGACGATTAAGAACAAGTACCCATTACCGATGATCAATGATCTGTTTGATCAGCTACAAGGAGCTAAGGTGTTTTCGAAGATCGATCTGTGATCGGGATACCATCAGTTGAAGATACGAGAGAAGGATATACCAAAGACAGAATTCACCACACGGTATGGGTTACACGAATATACGGTCATGTCATTTGGACTGACTAACGCCCCTGCCTATTTCATGAGCATGATGAACAAGGTGTTCATGGAATATTTGGATAAGTTTGTTGTGGTGTTCATTGATGATATAATGGTATATTCGAAGAATGAAGAGGAGCACAAGGAGCATTTGCATTTAGTTCTCGAGAAACTCAGGGAACATCAGTTGTATGCCAAGTTCAGCAAATGCGAGTTTTGGTTGAAGGAAGTCGGATTCCTTGGACATGTTATATCAGGAGAGGGTATAGCAGTAGACCCCACCAAGGTTTAGTCAGTCATTGAATGGTTGGCACCCACTTTAGTTAGCAAGATCCGCAGTTTTCTTGGACTCGCAGGATACTATCGGAGATTCATTGAGAATTTTTCCAAGATCGCAAAGCCAATGATAGAATTATTGAAGAAGGATACCAAGTTTAAATGGACGGAAGATTGTGAGGCAAGTTTCTAGGAGCTGAAGAAACGTTTGACTACAGCCCCAGTGCTGACACTGCCAGATATACGTAAGGATTTCCAAGTGTATTGCGACGCCTCTCGCCTAGGACTTGGAAGTGTGCTTATGCAGGACGGAAGAGTTATTTCGTATGCCTCACGACAACTAAAACCACATGAGTTGAATTATGCCACACATGATTTGGAGCTAGCAGCCGTAGTGCATGCATTGAAGACTTGGAGACATTACTTTATTGGAAACCATTGTGATGTGTACACAGATCATAAGAGTTTGAAGTACATTTTCACACAGAAGGAACTGAACCTTAGGCAGAGGAGATGGTTGAAGCTCATAAAGGATTATGACATGAAGCTTCACTATCATCCAGGAAAGGCCAATGTTGTAGTAGACGCTTTGAGCCGGAAGAGTTATGCTAATACCCTAGAGAGCACGGGATTGCCGAAGGAGTTAGCAAAGGATCTCCGGGAACTTCAATTGGAGATTGTTCCTAGAGGTTTTGTTGCAACAATGGAGGTTCAGTCTACATTGTTGGGAAAGATTCGAGAAGCTTAGAAGGATGACAAAGAGATTGCGGAGATAAAAGAGAGAATGAGCGAAGGAAAGGACAAAAGTTTTCATGAGGATGAGCACGACACCTTATGGTTTGAGGACTGTGTTTATGTTCCCAATAACACAGAGATCAGCAAATTAATACTTCAGGAGGCTCACGACTCACCATACTCGATACACCCCGGAAACACCAAGATGTATTTGGATTTGAAGGAATGTTTCTGGTGGACTGGTATGAAGAAGGATATTGCTGAGTATGTAGCCGTATGTGATGTATGTCAGAGAGTGAAGGCTGAGCATCAAAAGCCAGCAGGATTGTTACAGCCTATGCCGATACCCGAATGGAAGTGGGATAAACTTGGCATGGATTTTATCACCGGATTACCCAGGACCAAATCAGGATATGATTCTATATGGGTAGTAGTTGATCGCTTGACCAAAGTAGCTCACTTTATCCCAGTGAAAACCACCTATACAAGTGCGAAGTTGGCCAAGATATATATGACCAGGATTGTATGTCTGCATGGAGTTCCAAGGACCATAGTGTCAGATAGAGGAACACAGTTTACCTCAAAGTTTTGGCATCAGCTGCACCAGACTTTGGGAACGAGATTGGAGTTCAGTACAACATTTCACCCGCAGACAGATGGACAGACCGAGAGATTCAACCAGATTCTGGAGTACATATTGAGGGCTTGTGCGCTAGATTATGGATCTAGTTGGGATGACAATCTGCCTTACGCATAGTTCTGATACAACAATAGTTACCAAGCCAGTCTGAAGATGGCACCGTTCGAAGCCCTGTATGGACGAAGGTGCAGAACACCGTTGATGTGGGATGAAGTTGGAGACCGACAGTTGTTTGGACCAGACCCGATCAAAGAGTCTGAGGAGAAGGTTAAACTAATTCGAGATAGACTGAAGATAGCTTAGTCCAGACAGAAGAGTTATGCAGATTCAAAACGCAAGGAGGTAACCTATGAAATTGGAGATAGAGCATATCTGCAAGTATCACCTTTGCGAGGAGTGAAACGTTTTGGAGTTAAAGGAATTTAGCCCCGAGATTTGTAGGACCGTATCATGTTTTGGAACAGATGGGAGAAGTTGCCTACAAGTTGGAGTAACCTGAAGGACTGTCAGGAGTTCACGATGTGTTTCACGTTTCCCAGTTGAAGAAGTGCCATGCTGAGATGGCTGATATACCGCTAAGAGATACCGTACCCTTGGAGGCGATTCAGTTGGACAATGATTTGACTTATGAGGAGAAGCCAGTCAAGATTTTGGAGTTTGCCGGTCGAGTCACCCGCAGCAAGGTTATCAAGTTTTGCAAAGTTCAGTGGAGCCACCATACCGAAGATGAAGCCACCTGGGAACAAGAGGATGATCTTCGCAAAGACCACCCACACCTATTTTCTAGCCAACCCGGATCTCGAGGGCGAGATTCATCTTAAGGGGGGTAGGTTTGTAACATCCCAAATTTTCAATTTGGAATGTATACATAGATCATTCTTGCATAGCATATTTTATTGCATTTCATCTCGCGATCCTCGAAATCCCAAGCAACTCAACGACCCTCGGAGAGAGTTGGGGATTTCCATAGTTTTCAAATTTTATTTTTATCAAATATTGAAATGAGGATTTTTGGTTTTAATTATTTTTCTCTCCGAAAATATTTCATATTAAAGTATATGAGAGGAGATAATATGACTTCTCCAAAATAATTGAAATATTGGAGGAAAAAAATATTGAAATCAAATATTTGTTTTTATTTGGATTTTATTGCAATTTTGTTTGCATTAGAAAAATTGCACGTTTTCAAAATTGCATTTTAGGGCCAAGAAAATGTTCATCTCGTTCTAAATATTTTATTTAGATGATGAAAATTTGTTTTGGCATTTTTAGATTTTTATTTTATTTTTCTAGGATTTTTTTTCTGTTCGGCGGAATTGTTAAAAAAGAAGTCTTCGGGCGCTGACTGGGCCGAAACCCAGCCGGGCCGGCCCATCTTCCCCGCCGCCTTGTCTGGCGCCAGGACAGCGCCGCCGCCGACTTGGACGGAGTCCAAGCCGGACTCCACCTCCCCACCGTCTTGCCCCCTCCCCACCGTCTTGCCCCCTCCCCCAAGCCGGACCAGACGAGGTAGCCGTTCACCGCCGTTTTTTTAAAGAAACAGTTTTGGTTTTTGAAAAATCTAGTTCATTTTTTTGATCGGTTCGCCGGTTTTTCCCGGTTCTTCTCTTTAGTGGACGTTCGTCCGTACGTTCGTTTTAACGAACGGTTTTCGCTCGTTAGTTACAGACAACGAACGCTCGTTCGTTAGCCTGTTCGTCAGCTTTCTTTTATCGGATTTTTCGGCGATTATTTCTGATTGCGATTTCTGATCTGATTTCCGTTTCACTTTATCTTTTCGCTCGTTTATCGGAATCAGGCGATTCAAGCGCCTAGATCTTCGTCTCAAGACCCTCTTTCTGTTTAATCAACTTAAACAAGATTTTGCTACTATAAAATTTGACCTTAGTCCAGATTAGTAAACGGATCTTGTTTCTTTCGCCGTATGAGTTTCGTTGCTCCGTTTGATTTGATTCTTTTTGCAAACCGGAGTTCTTAAGTTGAACTTTCTGGTAGATCTTCTTATTTGAGATTTACCCATGCTTCTTTGCTTGATTGATTATGTATGCTATTGTTTGTTTGCGATAGAATTCCCGGAGTGCGAAGCGTGTCATTTGGAGTCCCTAGGTTTCGCGGATCATCAGCAAGGCAAGTAACACTTTGATCATATCCCTTTATCACCCTGTTTTTATGCATTAGTTCCAATCCTCAAACATTGCATGATTAGGATGCCATTAACATGTGGGTTGGGAAGTAGTTGATGAGGTAGAACCTATTGCCCTTCTATATTCAAACCTTGGGATTTACTTATACGAATTGCTTATATTGCTATGCTATGCTCGTAGACGTGGTTTGGGTGAGTGAAATCCATGACAGATGTGAGATTGTTAATTAATGGTTTAACTTAAGGTGGCAACTTGAACACACATCTGGGTGGATTGAGGCACCTGGAGAACCCAGTGTTGCCTGTATGTTTGGAAATCCCAGGGTTCCGTGTGATTTTCCTATGGACCGCCACGCAGGCTCAAAGGGAACTGCGATGATTCATGCTAGAAACTTCCATGTGCAGCCACAAGCTATTATGGGCTATAACATAGTTGAGTAAGTTACGTGAAGCTCTTGAAGAGGTGGATCAGCAGGTAGTGGGTTGTAGGTTTGGTATGGTCTGCCCGGAGTAGAGAGCTAATGTTCCTGAAAGACTGTGTCTCGGTCATCCGTTTCTCAAACACCATGTAGTGCGAGAAATCCAACGGAGGCGATCGAGTCTTGTGGGGAAAAGTGGGCAAACCTCTGAAGAGTGTACAAACTAATCATGGTTAGTCGTGTCCCCGGTTATGGACACCTTGAGTATCTAGTACTTGGAGTATCTTAAGTATCTCATCACTTTTTAACTTAATATTGTTGGGTTGATAATTACTTTAATCGGGATTGAGTTGGAGGAACCTTCTCAATGATGTTTCAACTACCATGATAGTTAAATTAAAATCTATTCATTTGTTGTAGGGAAAAATTGGCTTTTCGCAAAAAAACTATAACCGTAGAGCTTTCCACCAGCCAAGCATGCATGTAGTGATAGCATTATTTTGTTCTTGCTCTACTGTGTTACTTTGCCAGCATATTCCATGTGCTGACCCGTTTTCGGGCTGCAACGTATTATGTTGCAGACTTTTCAGACAAGGAGTAAGGTTCGTTAGGTCGTTGCCGTGCAGCTCAGCTATGCCGTTGGAGTTGGTGGGCTCACTTTATCTTCCAAGCCTTCCGATGTTATCATATTAGATGGCCTTAAGCCATATTTATTGTAATAAGTTCTCTTTGGAGACATTCGATGTAATAAGTGTGTGATTGCTACTCTGTTATAAATCCTCGAGTACTGTGTGTGTCAGCATTACCGATCCAGGGATGACACTGAAGCACAGAGACTTGACCGTTTGAGGTCGGGTCGCTACAGTAATATTAAAAAGAAAACCCAAAAAGATTTCCTTGTTCTTCTTTTTCTTGTCGGGAGCTTTCCTGTGTAAATAGTTTTTCTCGTTTTTGCTTTTCCCTTTTTATGCTTGTTCAAGAAAACCAAAAACTCCAAAAATATTTCAGTGTGTTACTCTGAATTTCTTTTCTTTTTATTTGATTCGTACCGAGGATAAGACCATGATGAAAATGTTGAGTGGCTCTCATATGAATAATTGTTGATCTAATAAAGACCCCATTTTACCTTGTCTTCTCCCGTTGAATAAAATGTTTGCAGATTCCATCTTAGTACATGTCACTGTTGCACTATTATTATTTCCATATCATTCGGTCGTGCAAGTGAAAGGCAATAATGACGATATTCGATGAACTGGCCATGGCAGAGAGAAACCGATATGAACTCGACTTGTTATGTTTGTGTAAATATGTTTAACCTAGTATCCAGGATTCAGCCCATTATGATTAAACATGTTTGCAATGACAATTAGAGATTATAGTTTCTCATAACATGCATAAGTAGCTGGGAGTGGATAATGATTTATCTTGGATATCAACATTGCGTTAAAATGAATGTGATGTAGTATGACGATATGGTATCCTCCTCTGAATGTTCGAGTGGCTTGACTTGGCACATGTTCATGCATGTAGTTGAATCAAAACCAACATAGCCTCTATGATATTTATGTTCATTGTGTTCATATCCTACTCATGCTAGTGTCCAATGTTACTTATGCATAATGCATGTTTATGATCATTTTTGCTCTCTAGTTGGTCGCTTCTCAATCTAATTGCTAGCCTTCGCCTGTACTAAGTGGGAACTCTGCTTGTACATCAAAAACCTTGAACCCAAAGTTATTCAAATGAGTCCACCATACCTACCTATATGCGGTATTACCCTGCCGGCCTAAGTAAATTTGCATGCGCCACCTCTAAAAAAACATCTAAATAAATATCCTTTTTGTGTGCCTGGATCGTTCATGGAACGACAGGAGGTGGTCGGTTATTCTCAGGTCGAGTGTTTATGCACTCGCCATCGCACGAGAAAAGGGCGGTAATAGGGATTCCCAGTCCCAAACTCAAAAATGCAAATAATTAAACAAAACTCCCCCGGTACTGTTGATGGTTTGGACGGCACCCGTTGTTTTGCACAAGCCATGGAATGTGATTGTTGGTAGAGGGGGAATAAACCTTTACTTTTATCGCTTGTGAACCGCCACTAGCGTGCTTAGCATGGAAGATATTGATAACTGATAGTTGTGAAGTAAATGAGAAGGGTGCATGTCTCAAAATTTCATTTATGTCTGTTTTAAAACTTGAGCTCTGGCACCTCTGCAAATCACTGGTTCCCTCTGTGAAGGGACTATCTATTTAATTTTATGTTGTGTCATCACCTTCTAAAACAAGCGCCAGAACCTGAGAGCACTGCTATCATGACTTATGCATTGTGTGTAGCTAATGTTGGGTGCATCATGACTGGATCTTTTCTACCATGAAGTACAATGGTTAGTCGCTGCTTGAACTTTGGAGGTGCTTTGCATTATGTTTTGCGGTCTCTGAAAGGGCTAGCCAGATACCACTATTGTCATATTATATCATGGTTGTTTTGACAACGTGTTGCCGTTTGAGATACCTTATTATTGCTCGCTAGCTGATTATGTCATTGATATGGGTTAATATAATCTTTAAGAGTTATTGTCAGCATGGTTAGTTATAATGTTGGCTGAAAACCTGGGTGTTGTTTAAGCTTATTTATGCAAACAAGAGCAAAAGAGTTCGTAAAAGTTTTTCTTTTTCACTTTCAGTTTATCAACTGAATTGCTTGAGGACAGGCAAAGGTTTAAGCTCGGGGGAATTGATACGTCTGCAACATATCTACTTTTCCTAACGCTTTTCCTCTTGTTTTGGACTCTAATTTGCATGATTTGAATGAAACTAACCCCAGACTGACGCTATTTTTGAGCAGAACTACCATGGTGTTGTTTTTGTGCAGAAATAAAAGTTCTCAGAATGGAACAAAACTTTGCGAGGAATTTTTATGCAATAAATAAGAATTTCTGGAGCGAAGATCCACCGAAAAGGGGAACCTGGGTGGGCACAACCCACCAGGGCGCGCCCCCCTCTCCTGGCGCACCCAGGTGGGTTGTCCCCACCTGGTGGCCCCGCAGACCATGAAACCGACGCTATAAAATCCTATTTTTCCAGAAAAAATCAGGGAGAAAGAATTATCACGATCCACGAGACGGAGCCACTGTCACCTCCTGTTCTTCATCGGGAGGCCAGATCTGGAGTCCGTTTGGGGCTCCGGAGAGGGGGATCTTCGTTCTTCATCATCACCAACTCTTCTCCATAGCCAATTCCATGATGCTCCCCACCGGGAGTGAGTAATTCCTTTGTAGGATCACTGGTCGGTGAGTAGTTGGATGAGATTCATCATGTAATTGAGTTAGTTTTGTTAGGGCTTGATCCCTAGTATCCACTATGTTCTAAGATTGATGTTGTTATGACTTTGCCATGCTTAATGCTTGTCACTTTGGGCCCGGGTGTCATGATTTCAGATATGAACCGTTTATGTTATCACCATTATATCCATGTTCTAGATCCGATCTTGCAAGTTATAGCCACCTACTACGTGTTATGATCCGGAAACCCCAGAGTGATAATAGTCGGGACCACTTGAGGGAGTCCTGGACTAAGGGGTCCTCGGGCGTCTGGCCTATTATCTATGGTCCGGACTGATGGGCTGTGAAGATACAAAGACCGAAGACTATACCCGTGTCCGGATGGGAATCTCCTTGGCGTGGAAGGCAAGCTTGGCGACGGAGTATGTAAATTCCCTTCTTTGTAACCGACCTTATGTAACCCTAGATCCTCCCGGTGTCTATATAAACCGGAGGACTTAGTCCGGATAGGAGAGACTCAATACCTTAGTCATACAGGCTAGACTTCTAGGGTTTAGCCATTATGATCTCGTGGTAGATCAACTCTTGTTATACTCATATTCATCAATATCAATCAAGCAGGCAGTAGGGTATTACCTCCGTAGAGAGGGCCCAAACCTGGGTAAACATCGTGTCCCCTATCTCATGTTACCATCAACCTTAGACTCATAGTTCGGGACCCCCTACCCGAGATCCGCCGGTTTTGACACCGACATTGGTGCTTTCATTGAGAATTCCACTGTGCCATTGTCGCAAAGGTTGATGGCTCGACTTATCGTCAAGGAAAATATCACCTCAGGAGGAGCTCTGGCCTCGGGCCAAACCCTCCGGCTAGGCGGTTTTACCATGATCGCCTGCTTGGCCTCTGTGCCGACGAGGATGACCTCCCGAGTCATCAAAAAATGTATCTGCGTTGATTCTGAATACGCCAAATGGATGGATCCGACGGAGTTATCATCTTTGAACGAACTCCTAGATCACATCGCCGCCTTGGGAGTCGCTACAGACTACGATCAGATTGGGCTTAAACCCGACCAGAGAGAGATTAATTCTCCACCGATCACCCACCAGATAGCGGTAGTCGAGGAGCAAGATAACCCTTCCTCTATACTAAGGACGAATTACGTTCGGATCTCCGACCTCAAGAAGCCGGACACCTAACGGCAGAAAGACACGCCTCGTCCTCTGAGCTTAGAGTCGGACGGCGGGCTTCAAAAATCAGAAGATACTCCGGAGCCCGGACTATTCAGTCCAGAAAAACCTTAGACTCCGGATCATCGTGCGGGTCAGGGTTCAGATCCAATGCCACCCACCCCACCCAGACATAAGCGCTCTCACGAGCATAGTCAAATTCCAAGTCCATCCAACGGACCCCAAGAAGACATCATCCATCAGAGCACAACTAGACCTGACGGTTGACGCTGCTCTACGAGAGTTCCTGCGTGAGAATTGGGATATATTCGCCTGGCATCCTTCTGATATGCCAGAAATCCCACGCGAGTTGGCAGAACACAGCCTCAATATATTGAAGGGACACAAGCTGGTCAAGCAAACACTGCGGCGCTTTTCCGAACCCAAACGCCAAGCTATGGGGGAAGACCTAGCCAAGTTAATCGAGGACGGATTCATTAGAGAAACAAAACATCCGGACTGGCTAGCAAATTTGGTGATGGTACCAAAGAAGGACAAATCTTGGCGCCTGTGCGTCAATTTCAAAGACCTCAACAAGGCATGCCCCAAGGATCCCTTCCCCCTCCCCCGCACCGATCAAATCATTAACGCCATCACAGGACACGACTCACTATGTTTTCTTGACGCATATTCCGGCTACCATCAAATTAAAATGAAGGAATCCGATCAAGCTGCAACAGCATTCATCACCCCATATGGGCCATTCTACTACAACACCATGCCCTTCAGGCTCAAGAACGCTGGCGCCACATACCAATGCATGATTCAAACATGCCTGGAGAAACCGATCGGCAAAACAGTTGAAGCTTATGTGGACGACGTCGTCATCAAAACTAGGCACGTCGAAACACTAATAGACGATTTACATCTCACATTCGACAACCTCCGCGTGTATGACATTAAGCTAAATCCGGAAAAATGCGTTTTCGGCGTTCCCGCTGGAAAACTGCTGGGCTTCATAGTTTCCAATAGAGGAATTGAAGCAAACCCAGCCAAAATCCGAGCTTTGTCACAATTGGCTAAGCCAACAGACCTTAAACAAGTTCAAAAGCTCGCGGGTTGCGTAGCAGTTCTAAGCCGCTTTATCTCCAGATTGGGAGAAAAGGTACTGCCACTCTATCACCTTCTACGGCGAACCGACCACTTCGAGTGGACGGACGCGGCAACAGCTAGACTAGAGGAAATAAAAGCCCTTCTTGCGAGCAATCCAATCCTGGCCGAACCAAACACTGGCGAACCGATGTTATTATACATATCAGCAACACATCAGGTGGTGAACGCCGTACTCGTCGTTGAAAGAGAACAGGACGGGCATAAATTCCCGCTTCAGAAGCCAGTATACTACGTATCTACTGTTCTTACACCATGCAAATCCCGGTACCCTCATTACCAAAAGATAGCATACACGGTCTTCATGGCATCCCGAAAGCTCCGTCACTACTTTCAGGAGTGTTCGATCACAGTGGCCTCCGAAGTACCACTCAATGACATTATAAACAACCACGATGCTACGGGCTGGATTGCCAAATGGGCCATTGAGCTCCTCCCATTTGACATTTCATATAAACCACGTCGAGCTATCAAATCCCAAGTACTGGCCGACTTCGTCGCCGAATGGACAGAGGCCGAACTCCCTAAAGAGTACGTCACATACTCCAATTGGGTCATGTATTTCGACGGCTCCAAAATGCTGGCAGGGTTAGGAGCGGGCGTCGTTTTAATGTCCCCTACTGGAGACGTCGTTCAGTACATCCTCCAAATACTATACACATACTCCAATAACGCAGCCGAATACGAGGCCTTATTACATGGTCTTCGGATGGCTGTCTCCATGGGCATACAACGCCTAGAGGTGCGTGGGGACTCAAACCTGGCAATATCTCAAATAAATGGAGACTTTGACGCCAAAGATCCGAAGATGGCAGCGTATCGTAACGCAGTCATAAAAATGTCGGCCCGGTTCGAGGGCCTCGAGTTCCATCATGTGGCTCGAGAAAGTAATCAAGCGGGGAATGTTCTTGCTCGTATTGGCGCTAAGCGCGACCCCGTCCCACCTAATATCTTCCTGGAAAGGCTTTTTAAGCCATTCGTGGTGTGGCAGGGGGAAAACGGCAATACTAGTCCGGATCCAAACATAACCCCAGATCCCGGAAACACCGACTTCGTCGGGGGCTCAGCCACCGAGATAACACCGTCGGCGCATCTCATCATGGCAGTCATTGCCCCATGGACTGAACCCTTCCTGGCCTACCTTAACAAGAAGGAGATTCTCGAGGACCAAAATGAGGCCCGCTGCATTGTCCGGCGTTCAAAGGCCTACAAGGTTCATGATGGAGAGCTCTATAAGAAAAGCGCTACCGGAGTCCTTCAATGATGTATATCCGAGGAAGAGGGGCGGCAACTCTTGGCTGAAATTCATGCTGGACTCGGCGGTCACCATGCCGCAGCTCGGGCCCTTGTTAGCAAGGCCTTCCGTATAGGGTTTATTGGCTAACGGCCCTAGCAGATGCACATGACCTTGTCCAACGTTGCGTCGGATGCCAACTCTTTGCCAACCAAAGCCATATGCCCCCACTGCCTTACAAACAATCCCCATCACTTGGCCTTTTGCGGTTTGGGGGCTCGATATGGTCGGACCCCTTAAAGGAGGAAGTCATAAGAGAAAGTATCTGCTAGTCATGGTGGATAAATTTAGTAAGTGGATAGAGGCCAAACCAGTCAAAACGTCCAAAGTGGGGCCAGTAATTGATTTCATATCCGGTGTGGTACACCGTTACGGTGTCCCGCACAGTATAATCACTGATAATGGCTCCAATTTTATAGCCAATGAGGTGAAAACCTGGTGCGCTAATCTAGGCATTAAGCTCGATTACACCTCTATCTATCACCCACAGACAAACGGTCAAGTCGAACGGGCTAATGGTCTTATTATAAGCGGCATCAAACCCATACTAATGTGGTCTTTGAAGGAATCATACAAGCACTGGGTAGAGGAACTTGACTCCGTACTCTAGGGGCTGCGGACCACGCCCAACCGCACTACCGAATATACACCCTTCTTCATGGTGTATGGTGCGGAAGCAGTGTTACCCTGCGATATTATTCATGATTCACCTCGAGTGCATATGTACGAAGAGAGAGAAGCCGAACTTGATCGGCAGGACAACTTAGATGCCTTGGAGGAGGAGCGTGACGTCGCAAAAGCCCGTTCCGCATTTTATCAACAGCAGGCTCACAGATATTAAAGCAGAGAAGTGCGGGCCAAGATGTATAACGTCGGTGAACTTGGTCTACGCTTGCCAGAGAAGAAAAAGGACAAGCTCAAGCCCAAGTGGGAGGGTCCCTTCATCATTGACGAAGTTCTCACCGGAGGAGCATACCGCCTACGTGATGCGTCGGATAATCACCTGGAGCCGAACCCCTGGAATGCAACCAGACTACAACGATTTTATGCCTAACGCCGAACTCTATGTTTGTTTCCTCCCTCCTGTTATTACCATCATTTGTTTTTCCTCTCTTTTTGTTTTTTTACCTTTTCTTTTTTTTTCTTTAGCCCTACGGCTTTAATACGGCTAGATTATCCGTACCTGATGCGTACATCTCCAATTATGTACGTTCATTATACCTGGGGGCTTCTCGTACAAAAGCTTGCGACTATTCTTCGAGCATCAAGCTCAGCACATATGCATTTTTTATTTCCATAAGTACCTTTTCTTCGCCATTATATGCATCGATATGACTTAAGTTTTGGCCAAGCTGGGTTGCCTGGCTCCTGTGCTTATGCCCTACGTTCCCGTTAGTTCGGCTAGGGCATAAAGGGAGCACCTCTGCGATTGTTACTGCCGGGTCATCCGGATGTGTACCTGATGTCTACTACACAACCTTCTTGTAGATGTTGTTGGGCCTCCAAGTGCAGAGGTTTGTAGGACAGTAGCAAATTTCCCTCAAGTGGATGACCTAAGGTTTATCAATCCGTGGGAGGTGTAGGATGAAGATGGTCTCTCTCAAGCAACCCTGCAACCAAATAACAAAGAGTCTCTTGTGTCCCCAACACACCCAATACAATGGTAAATTGTATAGGTGCACTAGTTCGGCGAAGAGATGGTGATACAAGTGCAATATGGATAGTAGATATAGGTTTTTGTAATCTGAAAATATAAAAACAGCAAGGTAACTAATGTTAAAAGTGAGCACAAACGGTATTGCAATGTGTTGAAACAAGGCCTAGGGTTCATACTTTCACTAGTGCAAGTTCCCTCAACAATAATAACATAATTGGATCATATAACTATCCCTCAACATGCAACAAAGAGTGTGATAGCCTGGCTTATTAGGGATGATAGACTACTCATATCAATAAGGAATTCCTTCTTTTCCGGGAGCCCATTCGGAAAGAACTCCAAAGTTAAGCGTGCTCAGCTTGGAGTAGTGTCAGGATGGGTGACCGACCGGGAAGTTGCTCCCGGGTGCGCACGAGTGAGGACAAAGTGCGCAGAAAAGACTACTATTGATCTGTGGGGCCAGTATAGATCCCGCCAGGAGTAATGACCACCGGCGGGTATGTCCAGGGCGTTACAAGTTGGTATCAGAGCCGACCCTCGCGGTTACACGGATGTTTGCGGACAGGTGCATGGTCATGTTGTTCATAACGTTTGTGTCCGTCGTGGCACACGGCATGGCACATGTACCGGACTGGATGCACAGACGTATGTGCCAAGAGGGAACGTTCCTGTGGCCCGACGAGGACGTCGGTTCCTCTGTGTGGGGGTGTATGTGATAGCCTGGCTTATTAGGGATGATAGACTACTCATATCAATAAGGAATTCCTTCTTTTCCGGGAGCCCATTCGGAAAGAACTCCAAAGTTAAGCGTGCTCAGCTTGGAGTAGTGTCAGGATGGGTGACCGACCGGGAAGTTGCTCCCGGGTGCGCACGAGTGAGGACAAAGTGCGCAGAAAAGACTAGTATTGATCTGTGGGGCCAGTCTAGATCCCGCCAGGAGTAACGACCACCGGCGGGTGTGTCCAGGGCGTTACAAAGAGTTACTCCAAAGTCTCTAATAGCGGAGAACGAATGAAGAGATTATGGTAGGGTACGAAACCACCTCAAAGTTATCCTTTCTGATCGATCTATTCAAGAGTCCGTAGTAAAATAACATGAAGCTATTCTTTCTGTTCAATCTATCATAGAGTTCTTACTAGAATAACACCTTAAGACACAAATCAACCAAGACCCTAATGTCACCTAGATACTCCAATGTCACCTGAAGTATCCGTGGGTATGATTATACGATATGCATCACACAATCTCAGATTCATCTATTCAACCAACACAAAGAATTTCAAAGAGTGCCACAAAGTTTCTACCGGAGAGTCGAGACGAAAACATGTGCCAACCCCTATGCATAAGTTCACGAGGTCACGGAACTCGCAAGTTGATCACCAAAACATACATCAAGTGGATCACGTGATATCCCATTGTCACCACAGATAAGCACATGCAAGACATACATCAAGTGTTCTCAAATCCTTAAAGACTCAATCTGATAAGATAACTTCAAAGGGAAAACTCAATTCATCGCAAGAGAGTAAAGGGGGAGAAACATCATAAGATCCAACTATAATAGCAAAGCTCGCGATACATCAAGATCGTACCACCTCAAGAACATGAGAGAGAGAGAGAGAGAAAGATCAAACACATAGCTACTGGTGCATACCCTCAGCCCCGAGGGTGAACTACTCCCTCCTCGTCATGGAGAGCGCCGGGATGATGAAGATAGCCACCGGAGAGGGATTCCCCCCTCTGGTAGGGTGCCATAATAGGTCTAGATTGGTTTTCGGTGCCTACGGAGGCTTCTGGCGGCGGAACTCCCAATCTATTCTGCTCCCTGATGTTTCTAGGGTATATTGATATATATAGGCGAAAGAAGTCGGTCAGGGGAGCCACAAGGGGCCCACGAGGGTGTGGGTGCGCCTCCCTGCCTCGTGGCCACCTCGAAGTTTCCCTGACGTAAACTCCAAGTCTCCTGAATTTCTTTCGTTCCAAAAATAACTTTCCCAAAGGTTTCATTCCGTTTGGACTCTGTTTGATATTCCTTTTCTTCGAAACACTGAAATAGGCAAGAAAACAACAATTTGGGCTGGGCCTTTGGTTAATAGGTTAGTCCCAAAAATAATATAAAAGTGTATAATAAAGCCCAATAACATCCAAAACAGATAATATAATAGCATGGAACAATCAAAGTTATAGATACTATGGAGACGTATCAAGCATCCCCAAGCTTAATTCCTGCTCGTCCTCGAGGAGGTAATGATAAAAAAGATTTTTTGATGTGGAATGCTTCCTAACATATTTCTCAATGTAATTTTTATTTATTGTGGCATGAATGTTCAGATCGGAAAGATTCAAGATAAAAGTTTAATATTGACATAAAAATAATAATACTTCAAGCATACTAACAAAGTAATCGTATCTTCTCAAAACAACATGGCCAAAGAAAGCTATCCCTACAAAATCATATAGTCTGGCTATGCTCTATCTTCATCACACAAAATATTTAAATCATGCACCACCCCAATGACAAGCCAAGCAATTGTTTCATACTTTTGATGTTCTCAAACTTTTTCAATCTTCACGCAATACATGAGCGTGAGCCATGGACATTGCACTATGGGTGGAATAGAATGGTGGTTGTGGAGAAGACAAAAAGGAGAAGATAGTCTCACATCAACTAGGCAATACATGAGCGTGAGTGAGTAAGGATTGCCATGCAATGGATGCACTAGAGCTATAAGTGTATGAAAGCTCAACAAAAGACACTAAGTGGGGGTGCATCCAACTCGCTTGCTCACGAAGACCTAGGGAATTTTGAGGAAGCCCATCATTGGAATATACAAGACAAGTTCTATAATGAAAGATTCTCACTAGTATATGAAAGTGACAACATAGGAGACTCTCTATCATGAAGATCATGGTGCTACTTTGAAGCACAAGTGTGGTAAAAGGATAGTAGCATTGCCCCTTCTCTCTTTTTCTCTCATTTTTTTATTTTTTGGGGGCCTTCTCTTTTTTATGGCCTTTTTTTTCTCTTTTTTATTTTTTTATTTGGGCCTTTTCTCCCTTTTTATGGCCTCTTTTCCCTTTTTTTATTTTTCGTCCGGAGTCTCATCCCGACTTGTGGGGGAATCATAGTCTCCACCATCCTCTCCTCACATTGGACAATGCTCTAATAATGATGATCATCACACTTTTATTTACTTACAACTCAAGAATTACAACTCGATACTTAGAACAAAATATGACTCTATATGAATGCCGCCGGCGGTGTACCGGGATGTGCAATGTCTCATGAGTGACATGTATGAAAGAATTATGAACGGTGGCTTTGCCACAAATACAATGTCAACTACATGATCATGCAAAGCAATATGACAATGATGGAGCGTGTCATAATGAACAGGACGGTGGAAAGTTGCATGGCAATATATCTCGGAATGGCTATGGAAATGCCATAATAGGTAGGTATGGTGGCTGTTTTGAGGAAGGTATATGGTGGGATTATCGTAATGGTGAAAGTTGTGCGGTACTAGAGAGGCTAGCAATGGTGGAAGGGTGAGAGTGCGTATAATCCATGGACTCAACATTAGTCATAAAGAACTCACATACTTATTGCAAAAATCTATTAGTTATCGAAACAAAGTACTACGCGCATGCTCCTAGGGGGATAAATTGGTAGGAGAAGACCATCGCTCGTCCCCGACCGCCACTCGTAAGGAAGGCAATCAATAAATAAATCATGCTCCGACTTCATCACATAACGGTTCACCATACGTGCATGCTACGGGAATCACAAACTTCAACACAAGTATTTCTCAAATTCATAACTACTCAACTAGCATGACTCTAATATCACCATCTCCATATCTCAAAACAATCATGAAGTATCAAACTTCTCTTAGTATTCAATGCACTTGTATGAAATTTTTTATAATGCCATGTTGTTCTAAAGTACTCTCAAAATAATATAAGTGAAGCATGAGAGATCAATTATTTCTATAAAATAAAACCACCGCTGTTCTCTAAAAGATATAAGTGAAGCACTAGAGCTAATGACAAACTACTCCGAAAGATATAAGTGAAGATCAATGAGTAGTCTAATAATTATGCAACTATGTGAAGACTCTCTAACATTTAATAATTTCAGATCTTGGTATTTTATTCAAACAGAAAGTAAAACAAAATAAAATAAAATTACGCTCCAAGCAAAACACATATCACGTGGTGAATAAAAATATAGCTCCAAGTAAAGTTACTGATGAACGAAGACGAAAGAGGGGATGCCTTCCGGGGCATCCCCAAGCTTAGGCTTTTTGGTGTCCTTGGATTTACCTTGGGGTGCCATGGGCATCCCCAATCTTAGGCTCTTGCCACTCCTTGTTCCATAATCCATCAAATCTTTACCCAAAACTTGAAAACTTCACAACACAAAACTTAAAAGAAAATCTTCGTGAGCTCCGTTAGCGAAAGAAAACAAAACACCACTTCAAGGTACTGTAATGAACTTATTCTTTATTTATAGTGGTGTTAAACCTACTGTATTCCAACTTCTCTATGGTTTATAAACTCCTTTACTAGCCATAGATTCATCAAAATAAGCAAACAACACACGAAAAACAGAATCTGTTAAAAACAGAACAGTCTGTAGTAATATGTAACTAATGTAAACTTCTGGAACCCCAAAAATTCTAAAATAAATTTCTGGACGTGAGGAATTTATCTATTAATCATATGAAAAAAGAATTAACTAAATAGCACTCTCCAATAAAAAGTTGCAGCAATTCTCGTGAGTGCTAAAGTTTCTCTTTTTACAGCAAGATCAAAAAGACTTTCCCAAGTCTTCCCAACGGTTCTACTTGGCACAAAAACTAATTAAACACAAAAAACACAATCATAACTGAAGATAGATGAATTATTTATTAATAAACAAGAGCAAAAAGCAAGGAACAAAAATAAAATTGGGTTGCCTCCCAACAAGCGCTATCGTTTAACGCCCCTATCTAGGCATGATGATTTCAATGATGCTCACATCAAAGATAAGAATTGTAACATAAAGAGGGCATCATGAAGAATATGACTAGCACATTTAAGTATAACCCTCTTCCTATGCATAGGAATTTTGTGATCAAACAACTTATGGGAACAATAATCAACTAGCATTGGAGGGCAAAGCAAGCATAACTTCAAAACTTTAAGCACATAGAGAGGAAACTTGGTATTATTGCAATTCCTACAAGCATATGTTCCTCACTCATAATAATTTTCAGTAGAATCATGAATTAATTTAACAATATAACCATCAGATAAAGCATTGCTTTCATGATCTACAAGCATAGAAAATTTACTACTCTTCACATAAGCCAAATTCTTCTCAATCGGAATAGTGGGAGTATCATAAGAGACTCGAATACTATAAATTGTTTCCATGTTAAAAGAGTAGTGTTCAGAAAAAGGGTAATCATAATCATGACACGTTTTATAAATATAATCATCACTACTCTTTATAGCATAAGTGTCATCGCAATAATCATCATAAATAGGAGGCATGCCATCATCGTAATAAATTTGCTCATTAAAACTTGGGAGGCTAAAAATATTATCTTCATTAAACATAGCATCCCCAAGCTTGGGACAAACATTAATTGCAGCAAATCTATACCTATTATTAAAGGGAATAGGTATTCTTGGTTTGGTTTTGCTTTGTTTCGTCCTGTTTTGATAATTTTTACATACACTATTTTTTTTGGTTTGATTGAGAGTCTACTTGACAAACATATGACGTACGTGCAAAGGAAACAAGAAACAAAGGGCCAAGGATGTAGATGCAAAGGAAACTAGGACGGACAGCCCATATGTCTATTTTAGTTGCCAGCCTATATTGCGCTGAGGATGCTTCCTCGCTCGGTCGAGGACACACGACAGAACCCACGGCGTACAACGTGCGTACGACATCGCCGGCGGCGGCTTCTCTCATGTGTCGTGCTGTTTTCGACCGGATCGGCGTAGGAGAATCTATATCTATACCTACTAATAAAGCAAGGTGTGTTTCTCCAAATTTTTAATCCGTTCACCCATATTATTATCTCTGTTTTTTGGAGATTTTTTATTATCCGAGGTGGTACTAAAATTTTGTTAATGATTTTCCATGCGCAGGTGCTTTTATCAGACGGGCCAAATTGTTCCGGGCCAGCAAGGCGGCCCGGTGCAAAAAATTAGTGCCTGTTGTGCGATTCGAACTCTCAACCTCATGTACAAAAACAAATGGCGTGACCGACTCACATAGCTCACACTATTTGATAATAGAACGTTGATAATCCTATTAAATAATCCCACATTGCTCGCTTAGATCTAATCTTTATAATTTATATAAGCCTTGGACTTTTCTAGGTATTATGATGGCGTCTTGAGAATAATAAGGAAATAAATCGTCCCGTAATAAGGAAGGAAAGAGAAAGAAAATTGAAGGGGGAAACTAGGATGCTTGCGTACGAAATAGAAGGAAAGAATAATGAGGAAAGAGGAAAAAACTAGAAGGAAAGAGAAAGAGAGTAGAAGAAAAAATAGAGAAGGAAAATGGGATGCATGCGTTGGTGCACTTGCCAATTAAACAACATTGTATTGTATCTTGTCGTACCAAGTGCTGGATCTCTTGAGCAGATGCAAAGCGGATTATAAGATCAATAAGAAGCCTACACCCACGGTGTCAAACAAGTAAAGTCTTTTTTTTTAAAGGAACAAATCTTGCGGTCGCCTTAAGCCAAATGTAAAAAGATTGAAGTGTAGTTTTCTTGAAAAAAGTAATATTTTTCTTCTTTTAGTGTGCGCACAACTTCAAGATATCAAATGTTTACAAATGGTCATTTACCCCCATTTGTTAAAACCAGAAGCATTTAGTCTCTCAGACTAATTCGAGCGTTTTTCGTAAAAACATGAACTAATTTTGTATGACACTTGACACAGTTGTAATTTTTGACTATTTGATTCCATCTTCTGCCGCGGGATCATCATCCCACGCACCTATAACATATGCACCTCATAGGTTAGTCATGATTCTTAGAATATGGATGTTCATCTTTACTAAGCATATGATTGTTTTCTTTGGTGGTTTAATTGAAGACCATTGGTAATTTTGCCTCAAAAATATCATAGTTTTCCTACACAGTCCGAGGTATATTCAATTACTGAACTGATGACTTTTTCTTTGTTTCTAAATTTGTTGAACCACTTCTTTGTAGCTGAATTCCTAGGTGGTGTGTTTAGGTGCACATGTCATGGGTGAACGATTTCTATATATCTGAATTGTTGATGTCGAGAACTAAGATGCGATATTGTGACGGGCGAGCGTCAGATGGAGGATAAATGTTATCACTTACGGGTTGTCGTGTTCAGTGTTCAAAAAACTTCAAATAGATGACGTGGACCGAGGAGGGAGGGTCCTTGAACCACGCTTATTAGGTTTATAGGGTGTGTGATTTCTTTTCTCCCATTGCAATACGGAGCCATGGATGCCTCCATCGGTATTCAACAAAGAATTTATGCAATAAAAAGAAAGGATTGACTGGAAATCGAGCTAAATTGCATAGTAAATTTGCAAGACTACAAGTATCTCACCCCCCACCGAGTTCGCCGGAAGATCGCCCAATGTCGCCTTCATCGACTTCGCCGGAAAATAAGACGACGTCCAAAAGACTGCCCAATGTCGCCTCATCAGACTTCGATGGAAAACAATCTAGCGTCCGACAGTGTTCCACAGTTTGCCGGAACTTTGTCGGCCAATTTTACACTTGAGGTATGTGGACAAGCAGGCTTGAAATCATGATTACTGGTTCTCTGGCGACTTACAGTTTGTGGTTTCAAATATGTCTGCAACCTCTCTTCCTCCCCAACTCGCTTTGGCTGCTTTGGCAACCTACAGTTCATCTCTTTGGATGAATTTATTGGCACGAATTAACCTTGATGAGATAGCAATGTTTCTTACTAGAGAGACCCAGATCCATGTCAAGCAACATATCCTCCACGACAAAGATTAAAGGTTCTGAATTATAGTGCTATGCATTAGAGATACATTCATGTGTATGACTGACAGTAACATTAGCAACTGTTGTATGTTGTTTTTTCTATCGAATCGAGAATTCTGCAAGAGTTGCTTCTTACAGTTTATCCCTTTGGATTTAATATATAACTTATGTTTTTCCTAAGGGAAAAAAGTGAGTTTAGATATAACTACTTATGACATGAATGTAACCTCAGTAGATGCATGTTTCGCATACATTCATGGTTGATCTACAGGCCTAATAGTATATTGTATATTGGTGGACAGAACATGCAATACCTGACAGTGATGTAGTCTTTGATACATATAATTTTTCGAGGCACAACGTTTACATGTTACTCATGTCCTAATTTAAAAGTAGTATGTACTATTAATTTATTTCTCGGGTGCTTTATGAAGTTTTTGGTAGTTCACTTTATCATGAGCACATAGTATTTGACATGCGTTGTGGATCATGTCACCCCTAACCAGTGAACGAGTCAGAAGTATTTGAGGAAATTACCCCAAGTTGTTGTTTGATAAATTAGTTCCCAATTCTCATTTTGTTTCGATCTAAATCCTGAGCCCTATACTCTGAGAACTCAGTAGTACTATTTCATTGGTGACAAATTGAACTCAGCAGTACCATTGAGAGAGTAATGCTCCTTTGTGAATCTAGCTTGCAGCAAGTAGCAATTTAAATTGATGCAAGCAAGTAGTAACCATGAAAAGGACGCTCCTGATTCTGTAGTATGTGTTGTATATTACACTTCTTTTTTACTGCAGGTTCTATTAATTTTATATGTCATATAGTGCTGCTGGTGGTACTGCCTTCTTCTTATATTTTTATGTTAATTTGACATAGATAGTTTGATAAGAAGAGTAGCTTTTTATATTGAGAGCTGAGTGGAAGCGGGGACTAACCAGTCAAAAATCTTAGGCCGTAGTGCGCGACTAAGCCGAGCACCAACTACTCCTCCACGGGCACAGGCACGGAGCACCGCATCACCCAAAGAGGCAGGACCTCATAGACGGCAACGAGGAACAACAGCCGGAGAAAGCCGCGACATTGTCCAGGTTGACGCCACACCAGAAACACGAAGGGGCGACGTTGATCGAAACGGCGAGGCGGCAAGGCGAGGCGTAGCTGGGGATTAACACAAAAGAAAATTCCGAATCTACACCGGTGGAGAGTGCCGCGTGAGTGGGCGGCTGACGGTTCGGAAAGGCAGCCGGCGGTGGTGTTTACTAGGATAGTGAGATGAGGAACCGGAAGAGAGACAGTGCATGCAGTTCTGGTCTCACCAGAAAGAAGGTGTATTCTTTTTCTGAGAGCGTGCGTGTTGTGTAGGCCAAGTCCTTATGTTTGGGGCAAGCCCAAATAGAGTAAAAAACAATTACAAATGAAATATAATTTTCAAAATCAAACATGTTAGTCATCAAAAAATGATTTAAAATTTTCAAATAATGTTCTCAAAAATTGCAAAAAATACGTTAAAAAATAAATCGTGTTATTCTGAACAACAACAAAACAGTGAAAAACTATTCTGTCCATCACTACTTTATGATCAGATGAAAATGTGAGATGAAAGTGCGGAGCTACAGTACATCCTAATGAACTATGTTAGGGAGATTTCTTCACATTCACACTTCATGGAGGGAAAGGATACTCAGGGTTACCTTATTTCTGATGTTCCTCAAAATTGGATATGTGAAGTGTTGTGGAATAGCACGCTGAGCAGGTTCTATTAATTTTATCGCCCGGTGCAATGCACGGGCACTTGTCCTAGTATATTCTCAAACATGTCATTCTCATCAAACAAAGCATCCCCAAACTTGGGCCGTTTCATATCATAAGCATAATCACTCTCATCATTAATAGTATGGATAGCACCAATAGTATAGAAATTATCATCATCACAATGAGTAATAGGAGCAACATCATTTGGGAGGAATACCTTATTACCTTTGCTTCTCTGTATTTTCTTTTTCTTCTTCACATTATGTGTGGGTTCAATCCCCTTTTTGGAGCTCGTTATTAATGAGATTGGTTGGATAGAAGGCCCCCCATCGTTACCTGATTCATCATAAGAAATAATAGGAGGATATTAGGAAGTCTCTTCCCTTTCATTAGTATTCTCTTCATCTTCTATTTGTTTTCTTTTCTTTATATACTTGGCAATATAATGATTTTTCAATGCAATTCACCGCACAATACATATATATTTCCTCTAGATCAAAATTAAGAACTTTATCAAGGACAATTTCTGGAAGATCCTTAGTTACACATTTCATTTCTTCATAACCCAAGAGCAAACAAAGTTCATTATGACGTGCAAGGGAAATCAAGTCATCACAATTTTTGTACACGATATGATCATGAAACAATTTGCATTGGTTATTGAAATGATCACGTTCATTGCAAAGTTCACAAGTAGGGCTAAGAATGTTTAAATTTTCAGCACAAACATCTAGCCTTTCTTGCAACCATTTAGTTTCTAAATACTTATGCCTCTTGAAAAATCTATCTTCCCTATTTGGTATGTACTTGCAAACTCTATGCACTCCACAAAAATCGACATGCTTATAAGAGATATTTTCATCATGACTAGTGCAATCATCATTAGTACTATGGTTATTCAAAGAATTCATACTAACACCATTGCAATCATGCTCATCATTCAAAGATTTAGTGCCAAACATTTTATAGACTTCTTCTAGAACTTGAGCACAAATTTCCTTTCCATCATTCTCACGAAAGATATGAAAAAGATGAAGCGTATGAGGCAAACTTAATTCCATTTTTTGTAATTTTTTTTATAAACTAAACTAGTGATAAAACAATAAACTAAAAGATTCGATTGCAAAATCTAAAGATATACCTTCAAGCACTCACCTCCCCGGCAACGGCGCCACAAAAGAGCTTGATGTCTACTATACAACCTTCTTGCAGACATTGTTGGGCCTCCAAGTGCAGAGGTTTGTAGGACAGTAGCAAATTTCCCTCAAGTGGATGACCTAAGGTTTATTAATCCGTGGGAGGCGTAGGATGAAGATGGTCTCTCTCAAGCAACCCCGCAAAAAAATAACAAAGAGTCTCTTGTGTCCCCAACACACCCAATACAATGGTAAATTGTATAGGTGCACTAGTTCAGCGAAGAGATGGTGATACAAGTGCAATATGGATAGTAGATATATGTTTTTGTAATCTGAGAATATAAAACCAGCAAGGTAACTAATGATAAAAGTGAGCACAAACGGTATTGCAATGTGTTGAAACAAGTCCTAGGGTTCATACTTTCACTAGTGCAAGTTCCCTCAACAATAATAACATAATTGGATCATATAACTATCCATCAACATGCAACAAAGAGTCACTCCGAAGTCTCTAATAGCGGAGAATGAACGAAGAGATTATGGTAGGGTACGAAACCACCTCAAAGTTATCCTTTCTGATCGATCTATTCAAGAGTCCGTAGTAAAATAACATGAAGCTATTCTTTCCGTTCAATCTATCATAGAGTTCGTACTAGAATAACACCTTAAGACACAAATCAACCAAGATCGTAATGTCACCTAGATACTCCAATGTCACCTCAAGTATCCGTGGGTATGATTATACGATATGCATCACACAATCTCAGATTCATCTATTCAACCAACACAAAGAACTTCAAAGAGTGCCCCAAAGTTTCTATCGGAGAGTCAAGACGAAAATGTGTGCCAACCCCTATGCATAAGTCCACGAGGTCACGGAACTCGCAAGTTGATCACCAAAACATACATCAAGTGGATTGATACGTCTCTGTCGTATCTACTTTTCCAAACACTTTTGCCCTTATTTTGGACTCTACCTTGTATGATTTGAATGGAACTAACCCACACTGACGCTGTTTTCAGCAAAATTGCCATGGTGTTGTTTTATGTGCAGAAAACAAATATTCTCGGAATGACCTGAAACTCCACGGAACATCTTAGAAAAAATAAAAAAATCCTTGCCAAAGATGAAGACCAGGGGCCCACACCCTTCTCACGAGGGTGGGGGCGCCCCCCCTAGGATGCGTCCCCTACCTCGTGGGCCCCCTAGATGCCCTCCGACGCCAACTCCAACTCTATATATTTGCTTTCAGAGAGAAAAAAATCGGAGAGAATAAATCATCGCGTTTTACAATACGGAGCCGCCGCCAAGCCCTAAAACCTCTCGGGAGGGCTGATCTGGAGTCCGTTCGGGGCTCCGGAGAGGGGGATTCATCGTCGTCGTCATTATCAACCATCCTCCATCACCAATTTCATGATGCTCACCGCCGTGCGTGAGTAATTTCATCGTAGGCTTATTGGACGGTGATGGGTTGGATGAGATTTATCATGTAATCAAGTTAGTTTTGTTAGGGTTTGATCCCTAGTATCCACTATGTTCTGAGATTGATGTTGCTATGACTTTTCTATGCTTAATGCTTGTCACTAGGGCCCGAGTGCCATGATTTCAGATCTGAACCTATTATGTTTTCATGAATAAATGTGAGTTCTTGATCCTATCTTGCAAGTCTATAGTCACCTACTATGTGTTATGATCCGGCAACCCCGAAGTGAAAATAATCGGGACCACTCCCGGTGATGACCATAGTTTGAGGAGTTCATGTATTCACTATGTGCTAATGCTTTGTTCCGGTTCTCTATTAAAAAGAGGCCTTAATATCCCTTAGTTTCCAATAGGACCCCGCTGCCACGGGAGGGTAGGACAAAAGATGTCATGCAAGTTCTTTTCCATAAGCACGTATGACTATATACGGAATACATGCCTACATTACATTGATGAATTGGAGCTAGTTCTGTGTCACCCTATGTTATGACTGTTACATGATGAACCACATCCGGCATAATTATCCATCACTGATCCGGTGCCTACGAGTTTTCCATATACTGGTTCTCGCTTGTTTACTTTCCCGTTGCTACTGTTACAATCACTACAAAATACCAAAAACATTACTTTTGTTGTCTTTACTTTTGTTGCTGCTACCACCACTATCATATTACTTTGCTACTAAACACTTTGCTACAAATACTAAGTTTCCAGGTGTGGTTGAATTGACAACTCAGTTGCTAATACTTGAGAATATTCTTTGGCTCCCCTGGTGTCGAATCAATAAATTTGGGTTGAATTTCTTGATACCGGATACTACTATGCCGGATACTATGCCGGATACTACTATGCTCCTTGGTGAATTTCTTGATGAACAAATTGCTAGGTTTAGAGAAAAAGAAATTATTGAATCTGAATACGATGATGATAGTGATGATGAAAATATGCCTGTTATTCCCGAGGGTTATCTTTTTGATATGGAATCTTCTGCCGCTATTTTAGCTTGCAAAGATAGATATGAGCTTAAGAGGTTATTAATTAAATGGAACAAAGAATCACTTAGAGATAAAATGAAACCCGACCCTGCTTTTGCTACTTCACCTATTTGTGTTCCTGATAAGGATTATGAATTCTCTATTGATCCTGATATAATTACTTTGGTTGAATCTGATCCGCTTTATGGCTATGAATCTGAAACTGTTGTGGCACATCTTACTAAGTTAAATGATATAGCTGCCCTGTTCACTAATGATGAGAGATCGCGTTACTTTTATATACTCAAAATATTTCCGTTCTCATTAAAGGGTGATGCTAAGATATGGTTTAATTCTCTTGATCCTGGTTGTGTGCGTAGTCCCCAGGATATGATTTATTACTTCTCTGCTAAATATTTCCCTGCTCATAAGAAACAAGTTGCTTTGAGGGAAATATACAACCTCGTGCAAATTAAAGAAGAGAGTCTCCCACAAGCTTGGGGGAGGCTTCTCAAGTTACTTAATGCTTTGCCTGATCATCCTCTTAAGAAACCTGAAATACTTGATATCTTTTATAATGGACTAACCGATGCTTCCAGAGATTACCTCGATAGTTGTGCTGGTTCTCTTTTCAGGGAAAGAACACTGGATGAAGCTGAAATTCTATTGAATAATATGTTGACAAATGAAAATAATTGGGCACCTCCTGAGCCAGCTCCTGAGCCAACTCCTGCTCCAATTACTGAGCCTATTCCTAAACCAACTCCGAAGAAGAGAGGTGTTCTATTTGTCAATCCCGAATATATGCAAGAGGCAAATAAATCTATGAAAGAAAAAGGTATTAAAGCTGAAGACGTTAAGAATTTACGTCCTATTGAAGAAATACATGGTCTTAATTCACCGCCTGTTGAAGAAACATATGATCTTAATTTTTTATTTACTGAAGAACCTCCTGATCCCGATATCCCGACACAGGTAGTAAAGGTAAATTCTCTCTATAGATATGATAAAGCTAAAGTCCCTCCTACTAAAATTGCTAGTCAGTGCTTGGATGAGTTTGATAACTTTATGTTTAAGCAAGACGACTTCAATGCTTATTTTGGTAGACAATTAAAAGAAAATGCCTATATGATTAGACGCTTGGGTGATTATATTGCTGATATTAAAGGTGAACTTAAACTTGTTAGCAAACATGCTTCTATGGTTACCACTCAAGTAGAACAAGTACTTAAGGCTCAAAAAGAAGCGCTTGATGAAATGAATAGTAAGAAAAATGATTATGCTGTCAGAGTGGCTACTAGAACTGGTAGAATGACTCAGGAACCTTTGTATCCTGAAGGCCACCCTAAGAGAATCGAGCAATATTCTCAAAGAAATAATATTGATGTTCCTATTTCTTCTAAAAAGAAGAAGAAGAAAAATGATAGAATTGTGCAAACTTCTAGTGAACCTATTGCTGAACCACCTGATAATCAAATGATATATCTATGTATGATGCTGAAACACAATCTGGTAATGAACATGAACCTAGTAAAAATATTAATGATGATGTTCATGATGATGCTCAACCTAGTAATGATAATGATGTAGAAATTGAACCTGCTGTTGATCTTGATAACCCACAATGAAAGAATCAACGTTATGATAAAAGAGACTTTGTTGCTAGGAAACATGGTAAAGAAAGGGAACCTTGGGTTCAGAAACCCATGCCTTTTCCTCCGAAACCATCCAAGAAAAAGGATGATGAGGATTTTGAGCGCTTTGCTAAAATGATTAGGCCTATCTTTTTGCGTATGAGATTAACGGATGTGCTCAAAACAAATCCTTATGCTAAATATATGAAGGATATCATTACTGATAAAAGAAAGATACCGGAAGCTGAAATTTCCACCATGCTTGCTAATTATACTTTTAAGGATGGAATACCAAAGAAACTTGGAGACCCCGGAGTACCTACTATACCTTGCTCCATTAAAAGAAATTATATTAAAACTGCTTTATGTGATCTTGGAGCCGGTGTTAGTGTTATGCCTCTCTCTTTATATCGTAGACTTGACTTGAATAAGCTGACACCTACTGAAATATCTTTGCAAATGGCTGATAAATCAACTGCTATACCTGTCGGTATCTGTGAGGATGTGCCTGTTGTGGTTGCAAACGTTACTATTTTAACGGACTTTTTAATACTTGATATTCCCGAGGATGATAGTATGTCTATTATTCTTGGAAGACCTTTTCTTAATACTGCAGGGGCTGTTATTGATTACAACAAAGGTAATGTCACTTTTCATATTAATGGTAATGAGCATACGGTACACTTTCTGAGGAAACAACCTCAAGTTCATAGTATCAACTCAATTGGAAAAATTCCATCGATTATATTTGGAGGTTTTAGATTTCCTCTTCCTACTGTTAAGAAGAAATATGATATTCTTATTATTGGGGATGCGCATATCCCCGTTGAGGTAACTTAGTGTTATTCGAAATTTCTCCGGTTTCATGATTATCGGAATGAGTTTGTTAACAAGACTTGATCAACCTTGTTAGTGGATTCTTTTTGATGAGCATGAGATGGATGAAACTAGAAGCACAAACTTCTGTACCCCACTTTTACTTTCTGTTATTTATATTAAATAAAGTAAAAACAGTATTTTTTGTCTGTTTCCTGACTTATCCGTGCAATATAAAAATATCCCGAAAATAAAAGTCCTCAGAATGCCATGCCAATTTAATATGATTTTTTCGGGAATATTTGAGGATTTACTGTGCAAAAATTACCGTGGGAGGAGCTGCCACCTGGCCACAAGGGTGGTGGGCGCCCCCCCTAGGGTGCGCCCCCTGCCTCGTGGGCCCACGGTGGCCCTCCTCCACTTATCCCAGCACCCATCTTCTTCCTCTGTCTCACACAAACCCGAAAAACCAACTCAAGCACGAGTTCCAGCCACTTTTGCTGTGATTTTCGATCTCCTTGCTCAAAGCACCTCTCGTAAAACTGCTTGGGGAGATTGTTCCTTGGTATGTGACTCCTCCATTGGTCCAATTAGTTTTTGTTCTAGTGCTTCATTCTTTGCAAATTTGTGCTGCATAGGTGACCATGTTCTTGAGCTTGCATGTCAAATTTATATGGTTCCAAGTAGTTCTAATGCTTGATATAGGCTCTAGGCACTTGTAGGAGTAGTTGCTATCAGTTTTATTGAAGTTGGTTCACTTTTGTTTGAAGTTACTAAAAATTTCAGAATTTTCAGAGAAAAACAATATCTTCAGGAAGATGTTCCAAGGTGGTTCCTCTAAGAAGCAAGGACCCAGGATTGCTATGCGCGATGCTGATGAGGATCCACCAAGAGACGCTCCAGTACGGCCTTGCGAATGGCCATCGGAAAATTTTATGGACCGTGCGGGAATTAAAGAAGAATTCAAAGCATATTTGCACAATGCTGGCCTTGAGGATTTTGAGGCTAACAAATGCCCCCGGTATCATGATCTCACAAGTTCATTTGTGAGGAGGTTTGAGTATTCATCTTCGCGTAATTCTCCTTCAGTCATGTTTGATCTCTATGACAAATCTTATACCATGGACTTAGAGGATTTCACTTCTTCTTGCGAACTTCCATCATGGGGTAGTGTTAGGGATCCCCCTAAATCTGAATTTAGAAACTTTCTTGCTAGTATAACTGTGGGGGAATCTAGAGATATAACGACGGCTACCATAGGGAGCATTCACTTTCCTGCTATACATTATTTTGCTCTTTTCATCGGTAGATGCATAAATGCTAAGGATGAAGCATGTCACATGTGTGTCCCTGATCTTAGAATTCTTAGGAGTGCTGTGTTAGGAGACCAATCTTATCATATGGGAGCCATTGTAGCTTGTAGGTTGCATCATAATAGACATAATGGAGATTTCTTTGGAGGAATTTATGCAACCCGCTTAGCTCATTTTCTTGAGATAGACATTCGTGAGAGGTGATACGGAGTTGCCTCCTGCATATTTAGATTATGACTCTATGGCTTTGCACCAGTTTGTCGAGAGGTCTGAATCACCTCTCTTATATCGTTTAATTTTTGATAAACGACGTGTTTTCCGTATTACTTTCCCTGCTCCTGCCTTCTTTGATTCACAGACAAAAAGAAGATATGTTATTACCAGAGAAGAGGCAGAAGAGTACGAGAGGAGAGCGGAGGCAGCTCGACTCCATGCTGCAGCTCAGCAGGCGATAACTGCTGCACATCAGTATGATCCCAACTATTCTTCCTCATCACAGTACGACCCCAACAACTATTATTATGGATATCCGCCAGGCCAGCCATGGCCATAGACCAACTTAGGCCAAAAGCCTAAGCTTGGGGGAGTACGTATTTCTCACTGACATTACATTTATGTTCACACACACTCATTGTTAGATGTCGGTGCTCATACTCTTTCACTGTAATATCCATGCTAGTTTATTTTCTTTTATGCTTTCTTCCTGTGTGTTTGTTAAACCTTAAGAAAAACCAAAAAAAATAGTAGTAGTTTATTTTTCTGCTGTAGTAGTAATAATTAAAAAGAAAACCCAAAAATATTTCCCGTTCTTCTTCTGCTTGTTGGGAGCTTTCCCGTGTAAATAGTTTTATTTCTTTTCTTTTATTTGGGGGTCAGTAGAAGAAGACCATAATTAAATTGTTGAAGTGGCTCTTATATGCATTATTGTTTATTTAACCAAGAGCCCATATTGCCTTGTCTTCTCCTGTTTATTGAATGCTCGCAGATTCCAGCTTAGTCCAAGGCACGTACACTCTTATTATTATTCACACCGTTTGGTCATGCAAGTGAAAGGCAATTATGATGATATATGATGGACTGACTGAGATGAGAAAAGCTGGTATGAACTCGACCTCTTTTGTTTTTGTAAATATGATGAGTCCCTCGTTCTTGATTCAGCTTATTATGAATAAACATGTTTGCAGTGACAATTAGAGATCATAGTTGCTTGTGCCATGCTTGATTAGCTATGAGTTATAATGGTTTACCTTGTGTGCCAACATGCTATTGAGATGATTATGATGTGGTATGATGGGGTGGTATCCTCCTTTGAATGATTTAAGTGACTTGACTTGGCACATGTTCACGCATGTAGTTGAAACAAAATCAACATAGCCTTCACGATATTTATGTTCATGGTGGATTATATCCTACTCATGCTTGCATCCAATGTTTATTAGTCTTAATGCATGTACATGGCTGTTGTCGCTCTCTAGTTGGTCGCTTCCCAGTCTTTTGCTAGCCTTCACTTGTACTAAGCGGGAATACTGCTTGTGCATCCAATCCCGTAAACCCCAAAGTTATTCCAGATGAGTCCACCATACCTTCCTATATGTGGTATCTACCTGCCGTTCCAAGTAAATTTGTATGTGCCAAACTCTAAACCTTCAAATAATCATTCTGTTTTGTATGCTTGAATAGCTCATGTATCAACCAAGGCTGTGCTTATCTTCCGTGTTAGGCGGGTTATTCTCAAGAGGAGTGGACTCCGCTCCTCACTCACGAGAAAATGGCTGGTCACTGGGATGCCCAGTCCCATGCTTTATGAAAACTAAATCAAAATTAATTGCAAACAGAACTCCCCCTGGGACCTGATGTATGTTGGAGGCACTCGTTGTTTCGAGCAAACCATGGATTGATGCTTGTTGGTGGAGGGGGAGTATAAACTTTACCATTTTGTTTGGGAACCGCCTATAATGTGTTTAGCATGGAAGATATCACCATCTCTTAGTTGTTACGTTGACAATGAAAGTATATCGCTCAAAATACAATTTATCTCTATTTCAAAACCGAGCTCTGGCACCTCTACAAATCCCTGCTTCCCTCTGCGAAGGGCCTATCCATTTACTTTTATGTTGAGTCATCACCCTCTTATTAAAAAGCACTAGCTGGAGAGCACAGCTGTCATTTGCATTCATCACTGTTAATTTATGTTGGGTATGACTATGATTGGATCTCTTTCACCATGAGTTACAATGTCTAGTCAGTCCTTGATCTTTAAAGGTGCTTTGCATTTATGTTTTGCGGTCTCAGAAAGGGCTAGCGAGATACCATCTTGGTATATCGTATTATGATTGTTTTGAGAAAGTGTTGTCATCCGAGATTTATTATTATGACTTGCTAGTTGATTATGCTATTGATATGAGTAATTATGAGACCTGAGAATTATTGCAAATGTGGTTAGTTATGATCTATGCTGAAAACTTGAATGCTGGCTTGACATAGTTACAACAACAAGAGCAAACAGAGTTCGTAAAAGTTTTTCTTTCTTTCTTTCAGTTTGTCAACTGAATTGCTTGAGGACAAGCAAGGGTTTAAGCTTGGGGGAGTTGATACGTCTCCGTCGTATCTACTTTTCCAAACACTTTTGCCCTTGTTTTGGACTCTATCTTGTATGATTTGAATGGAACTAACCCGGACTGACGCTGTTTTCAGCAGAATTGCCATGGTGTTGTTTTATGTGCAGAAAACAAATATTCTCCGAATGACCTGAAACTCCATGGAACATCTTAGAAAAAATAATAAAAAATCATCGCCAAAGATGAAGACCAGGGGGCCCACACCCTTCTCACGAGGGTGGGGGGCGCGCCCCCTACCTCATGGGGCCCCTGGATGCCCTCCGACGCCAACTCCAACTCTATATATTTGCTTTCGGAGAGAAACAAATTGGAGAGAAGAAATCATCGCGTTTTACGATACGGAGCCGCCGCCAAGCCCTAAAACCTCTCGGGAGGGCTGATCTGGAGTCCGTTCGGGGCTCCGGAGAGGGGGATTCGTCGCCGTCGTCATCATGAACCATCCTCCATCACCAATTTCATGATGCTCATCGCCGTGCGTGAGTAATTCCATCGTAGGCTTACTGGACGGTGATGGGTTGGATGAGATTTATCATGTAATTGAGTTAGTTTTGTTAGGGTTTGATCCCTAGTATCCACTATGTTCTGAGCTTGATGTTGCTATGACTTTGTTATGCTTAATGCTTGTCACTAGGGCCCGAGTGCCATGATTTCAGATCTGAACCTATTATGTTTTCATGAATATATGTGAGTTCTTGATCCTATCTTGCAAGTCTATAGTCACCTACTATTTTTTATGATCCGGCAACCCCGAAGTGACAATAATCAGGACCACTCCCGGTGATGACCATAGTTTGAGGAGTTCGTGTATTCACTATGTGCTAATGCTTTGTTCCGGTTCTCTATTAAAAGGAGGCATTAATATCCCTTAGTTTCCAATAGGACCCCACTGCCACGGGAGGGTAGGACAAAAGATGTCATGCAAGTTCTTTTCCATAAGCACGTATGACTATATACGGAATACATGCCTACATTACATTGATGAATTGGAGCTAGTTCTGTGTCACCCTATGTTATGACTGTTACATGATGAACCGCATCCGGCAATTATCCATCACTGATCCGGTGCCTACGAGTTTTCCATATATTGGTTCTCGCTTGTTTACTTTCCCGCTGCTACTGTTACAATCACTACAAAATACCAAAAACATTACTTTTGCTGTGTTTACTTTTGTTGCTGCTACCACCACTATCATATTACTTTGCTACTAAACACTTTGCTGCAGATACTAAGTTTCTAGGTGTGGTTGAATTGACAACTCAGCTGCTAATACTTGAGAATATTCTTTGGCTCCCCTTGTGTCGAATCAATAAATTTGGGTTGAATACTCTACCCTCGAAAGCTGTTGCAATCCTCTATACTTGTGGGTTATCATGGATCACGTGATATCCCATTGTCACCACAGATAAGCACATGCAAGACATACATCAAGTGTTCTCAAATCCTTAAATACTAAATCCTATAAGATAACTTCAAAGGGAAAACTCAATTCATCACAAGAGAGTAGAGGGGGAGAAACATCATAAGATCTAACTATAGTTGCAAACCTCGCGATACATCAAGATCGTACCACCTCAAGAACACGAGAGAGAGAGAGAGAGAGAGAGAGATCAAACACATAGCTACTGGTACATACCCTCACCCCCGAGGGTGAACTACTCCCTCCTCGTCATGGAGAGTGTCGGGATGATTAAGATAGCCACCGGAGAGGGATTCCCCCCTCTGGCAGGGTGCCGGAACGGGTCTAGATTGGTTTTCGGTGGCTACGAAGGCTTCTGGCGGCGGAACTCCCGATCTATTACGCTCCCTGATGTTTCTAGGGTATATTGATATATATATATATATATATATATATGCGAAAGAAGTCGGTCAGGGGAGCCACGAGGGGCCCATGAGGGTGGGGGCGCGCCCAGGGGGCAGGCGCACCTCCCTGCCTCGTGGCCACCTCGAAGCTTCCCTGACGTAAACTCCAAGTCTCCTGGATTGCTTCCGTTCCAAAAATGACTTTCCCGAAGGTTTCATTCCGTTTGGACTCTGTTTGATATTCCTTTTCTTGGATACATTGAAATAGGCAAGAAAACAACAATTTGGGCTGGGCCTCTGGTTAATAGGTTAGTCCCGAAAATAATACAAAAGTGTGTAATAAAGCCCAATAACATCCAAAACAGATAATATAATAGCATGGAACAATCAAAAATTATAGATACATTGGAGACGTATCAGTACCTCAGACTGGGTGAAGCCGAAAGCTAGCGTTCTTAAGGGAATATTCGGTCGGCGAATTAAAGGTGTTTCCGCATTCACTCCATTGTGAACCCCAGATGTTACTTACCCCACGATTTTTTCAATCACAGTTCAGACTTGCACATTAAATGCATGAACACCCAGGGAAAGGAACCCTTAATGGAATTATTCTCTCTGGAAGATGTTTATTACATAATGTAATTTAACATAACTAGCCGGATACACATTGTTTGTTCGACAAATTATGACCTATACGCCTGGTTTCCACGCATACCCCGGTATATTCTACCGCTAGGGTATTCGGAAACACTCCACACCTTCGGGTCCAGAGGTTGAAGCAAAAAGGTCGGCGATGAAAATTGTCTTTATTATCCAGCTAGAAGGAAAGTACATAGTCACTCACGACTCAAACACTTCCTCCTCTATAGCGTCCAAAAGGCGGTCTAATTTACAATCCTATTGGGAATATTTGGCGGCCACCTCTACTTGGTCATATACCAAACTAATGGGAATTTCTTCCCCATTCGGCCCTAGCGGTCCGACACGAGCCATGTGATTAGGATCCAGCTTGGTATATCGCGTCTTCACCATGGCCCAGGCCTCTCGCGCACCCTCTCGGCAGGCCGATATCTTCCACAGTCGGATATGCCGCTGTGCTCCCTTGAACATCTCTACCAGCTTCGCCATGCTTCCTGGAGGGGAGTCGGATGGCCATAAGGCCTTGGCTACACTCCGCATCGCCTGCCGAGCTTCTCGTGCAACTGTGACAGCCCTTGCAGAAGATCACTTGCTGATCCGGACACCTCCTCTTCGGGGCGGTTCGTCAATACACCTGCAATTATAGCTATATCAGCTACTGTTACCTCCAAACTGTTATAAGATAAAAGTGGCCACGTGTGGAATATGCCGCCTCGTAGCTTCTTGTTCTCCTTCACAGAGTCCGCTAGTTGAGCTCGCACATCTTTCAGTTCTTCGCCCAGTTGGGTGTTCGAATCCTAGAGTTTCTTTTTATCTTGAACGACTTTTATCAATACACGCACGCCCGCTGCTAATAGCTTTTTGGCTCCGTGTTCTTCGCTTCGAGCGGCGTCCAGCTGCTCTCATAATTGGTCTAACAACCAAACACAAAGATAAGCACCCAGATTCGCACTATCAGTGTATAATTATGAATTCTCGATAGAGGGAAATATTACCGGGGGATGCCTTGTATTTCTCCAGCTCGACATTGGCAGCAAGCAGCCGGCGCTAGCACTTTTCTAGTTCCTGAGCTAGCAGGGCGTTCTTCTCCGTAAGCACCTGGTTGTACATTGATCCTTAAATTAGTTGTTTCAACTCCTTTAAGTCTCGGGGGCTACTGGCATATGGTTATCATAGTCAGACAAAACAAATTTACTTACACATCTTTCAAATGCTGCCTTGTGGCCCTGTTAAGCCCATCTCGAGTAGCTCGGATGTATGCATCGGCCGAGTTGAAGGCGTTAAACGACTCTTCCGAAAAACCAGGGTCTTGTAAAATGGCCCGGCGGCACCGATGATTCATGGCACTCTCCACTTCTGAGTTGGTGACGGATACATCGTCCGAGTCCTCGGCTGAAGGACAGTCCGGCGTCGCCCCCGCATCAGCCCCCGTCTTCACGGCAGGATTTGACTCCTGGCTGCAAGAAGTACGGCCGCTCGAGCCTCTGAATATAGTCCGGCACACCTTTTTCCTGACACATGGAAAACGGGAAGGTCACGGTTGGACGTGACATCCCAAGTGCACATTGGCAAATTCATACCTCTTCAATGAAGGCCCGGCCGTGTCTTCGTTTGCTTTTCTTTTGGAAGGCTCTCCTAGTGTGGGGGACGCTCTCTTCAGAGATACCCCTGGTGTGGTACGGCGTGCCGAACCCTTCCACTTTTGAGCACAGGATAGTGCGGTGGGTGAGAAGGAAGGAGGTATCTCTTTTGGATAAGGTGTCTTTGGATTACTTACGTGTGAAGCTGGAAGGAGGCCGTGGTAATCAGCGATAATGGGTACATGTGTACCATCGTAGCTCATCTGATAGAATGTTCCCTCCTCAAGCTCCACGAATATGTCCGGATCTTCTTCATATCTGGGGTCAAGATCCCGGTTGCGATTCTCTGGCTGAGGGCAGGGTCATGGATCCCCTCGACGGCCTTTCGACATTCCTGTTAGGAGCAGATAAGATGTTGCCTGTCAATGAATGATCCAGGGACAAGATAAAATAAGTGGGGTCGAACCTTACCCACCTGGGAGGATTGTACATGGAAAGTCCGTCTCGATATTGGAGACGACTGAACTCCTCCTTCTCCCCTTTATACAGCTCGGCCAGAATCTTGGCTAGAGCGGCGGGGGTCTTCGGGCCCTTTCGGCCGTAACGTGAGGTGTCGTCTTATCCGTTATAATGCCACATGGGAAGTCCTCAATATTGGAGTGGCTGAATCCCCCGCGTTACAGAAATCGCCATCACCTCGACTATTGACAATCCAGACTCGGAAAGCGTTTTAATCTTGCCCAGTAGCAAGCTGATCTCCACGCTATCCTCTTCCTTGAGTCTCCGAGGACGCCAACTATGGCGCTTCTTCAGCGGAGCATTTGAAAACTCGGGGAGGCCTATGCGGACGGGGTCGGGTAGAGCGACGTCATCGATGTAGAACAATTCGGAAGGCCACTCTTCGGGAGCTTTCTTCGGCATGCCGGACAGGTATCTGGTCCCGGCGATGCGCCACACTTCGGCTCCTCCCACTTCAAAAAATTGATCCACCTTGATTGCGAGGGACGAGGCAGAACAGTCTTCTCCATAAATCAAAATGGGCCTTGCAACCCAGGAACAGTTCGCATAGGGCGACATGACCTGCAATGTGGAGGATGGAGCCGAGGGTAAAATTGTGCAGCTGGAGGCCATAGTACTCCAGTAGCCCTCGGAGGAATGGGTGAATTGGAAACCCCACTCCCCTCAGCAGATAGGGGACGAAGCACACCTGTTCTCCCATAGACGGATTGGGAAAATCCTCTGCCTGGGTTTTGCCATTAAAGGAGGCCAACCCTGCTCGAACAGGGACCAGATCTGCTGGAGGGAGAAATCCCTGCGTTTGCAGCTTCGCCAATCGGCTATGGGACACAGAGCACCTCTCCCACTCGCCTCTCTCTAGGTTGGAACGGGAAGAGGAGCTAGGATTGTTGGCCATGTTGGAATGGTCTTGCCTGGCGGTCTCTGAGGATTTTCTCCACTTGGTGCCGAAAGGATCTGAGATCCAATCTCTTTAAATAGATGCTCTTCCTTGCAAGATTGGGGTGTTATTTGCAAAAAATACCCTGACCGTCCGCATTCGCTCGACACGTGGAAACGAGGACATTAAGCGCGTAGAAATCGAGGGGAGACATCGAATCTATGGCTGAATACACTACTTGGAAATCATTAAAGGAGGAACCCGCCTTGCAATACCGAAGACAATCTAGATGCCGAACGCCTCGCTGTTGAAGACTGGTTTGGGGGCTACTGAGGGAGTCCTGGACTAAGGGGTCCTCGGGCGTCCGGCCTGTTATCTATGGGCCGGACTGATGGGCTGTGAAGATACAAAGACCGAAGACTATACCCGTGTCCGGATGGGACTCTCCTTGGCGTGGAAGGCAAGCTTGGCGATGGAGTATGTAAATTCCCTTCTTTGTAACCGACCTTGTGTAACCCTAAATCCTCCCAGTGTCTATATAAACCGGAGGACTTAGTCCGGATAGGAGAGACTCAATACCTTAGTCATACAGGCTAGACTTCTAGGGTTTAGCCATTACGATCTAGTAGTAGATCAACTCTTGTAATACTCATATTCATCAATATCAATCAAGCAGGAAGTAGGGTATTACCTCCATAGAGAGGCCCCGAACCTGGGTAAACATCGTGTCCCCTGTCTCCTGTTACCATCAACCTTAGACGCACAGTTCGGGACCCCCTACCTAAGATCCGCCGGTTTTGACACAAACACCACTCCCGGTGGTGACCGTAGTTTGAGGAGTTCATGTATTCACAGTGTGTTAATGTTTTGTTCTGGTTCTCTATTAAAAGGAGGCCTTAATATCTCTTAGTTTCCAGTAGGACCCCACTGCCACGGGAGGGTAGGACAAAAGATGTCATGCAAGTTCTTTCCATAAGCACGTATGACTATTTACGAAATAAATGCCTACATTATATTAATGAACTGGAGCTAGTGCCGTATCGCCCTAGGTTACAATTGTCTTATGATGAATATCATCAACAAGTCACCAATCCAATGCCTGCGAATTTATCCTATATTGTTCTTGGTAAGTTACTACTGCTATCGTTACTATTGCACTTGTTACAAAACTACTGCTATCACTGTTACCATTACTGTTGTTGCTGCTACTATTATCCAAACTATCATATTACTTTGCTACTGATCACGTTGCTGCAGATAATTAATCTCCAGGTGTGGTTGAATTGACAACTCAGCTGCTAATACCTTCAAATATTCTTTGGCTCCCCTTTTGTCGAATCTATAAATTTGGGTTGAATACTCCACCCTCGAAAACTGTTGCGATCCCCTATACTTGTGGGTTATCTGTGTCGTTCAGGAGAGATGACTTGAAGAGGAGCAAACTAACCAGCTGATTTCCCGTGTTGAGGGATGGGCGTTCTCTACAACTATTACGAAACAAGACATAACCTATTTTATTGTTTAAGGGAAATTACACTTACTTGTTTGAATCAAGAGATTTGTTGTGGATTTTGTCAATTGGGTCAGTTGAGGCTCAAACCCAAGCATCTATGCTTTGTGCTCGCAATAGTTCGACTAATTCCCCAGGTGAAAAACTCATTTTGTTCAGGAGAGATAATATAATCCCGTACCGGCCTCAACCTATTCATCAGACACTTGGAGACCACCTTGTAAATTACATTACATAAACTCATTTGAACACAATCTGACAACTTAGTAGGGTTTGACATTTTAGGAATAAGAACAATGGAGGTAGAGTTGATTCCCTCTGGCATAATTCCAATTCTAAAAAACTCTCTAACTGCACCATTTACGCTATCCTTTATTGAGCTTCAATTACGCTGAAAAAATATCATTAAAAAATCATCGGGTCGCGGTGCTTTTAAAGGACCAATTTGGAACAGAGCATCTGAAATGTTCTTGTCAGGAAAATCCTTGCATAAATGAACTAGAGGCTTAGAAAGTGGCAACACAATTGAAGCATCAAAGATCAGGATCGGCCGAGGAAATATCATGAAAATAGGAGCATGCCATGTTACCCATAGTGTGTTCATCGGAATGAACAACGCAATCAACATTTGTGAGCTCACCAATTTATGTTTCCTCGTTCTCCAAATTGCCTTGCTATGAAATATATGTTCTTATTGCAGTCCTTCAGCCAAGTAATTCTTGACTACTCCACATCATTTTTTGCTTATAAATTAACTCATTCATCTTATCAGTTACTCTTGTTATTTCTCGATGATCGGTGTTCATAATTTTGGGCGATACTTATTCAGTTCCCATGCTATGTTACCAAACTTTGAATTACTCCACCACCGAAGAGAAGCCATTGTTTTTTTCCAATGCCTTTTCTAGCTTACCTAAAATTTTCAAGGTCTTGAGTATATTGATTATTAGAAAATACGAGATAGACTAGGATTTGTTCTGGCTTGTCTTGTACTCCAAGTTGATCATTGTACTCCTATATATATGCCCATGAGGCTCAAGCAAAACAGCGAACTATTCCACCAATCCTCTCTCTCCCTTCTAACACAAGGTACCAAAAGATTCCCATGGAGCTTTGGGAGTGCAACATCTCGCTCCCAAAGAACACCGTATTGGCAGCAAGGACGATCGACGACTGCCCACAACATGCACCCTGTATCAGTAGGATCGAGAAGGAGGTTTGGGATGGGATTAGGGTGAACTTTCTTAATAATTAGTTCTATGTATGTATACTCCAATCTTTTTCTTGACGGGATCTATACTCCAAACTTTGTTTACATGGAATTGATTGAAAAGCAATTGCACAATGGGGTTAAATTCACACTTTTGGTTAAATGTTTTTCTATGTATTTTATATCGAGTCTATTACAGTAGCTCATGGGTTACCTGCAGTTCAATGTATAAGTAGTTTTTTTGCGGGTAAATGTATAAGCAGTTTAACACTGAAACGCGAACCAATCTGTGGTTGGATGGTTAGAGGAACTATGGTATCTCCAGCCCATCAGGGTTCAAATCCCGATACTCGCATTTATTCCTGGATTTATTTTAGGATTACCGGCGATGCGCATTCAGTGGGAGGAGACGTTCTCGTCGATGACAAGGCGCCTACAGTGACTTCATAAATTTCAAGATGATATGCGCGTATATATGAGCACTTGTGTCTGTACCGATGTTCAAAAAAAGTTTAACACTGAAACAATGTGTCCTTTGGTTCAGCCCTAGCTACTTTGGCCAGGAAGATTTAGCAGTACTAAATTGAGGCTAGCTGTCTAATTAAGGTCTAGTAGTCTCACCTACTCCACCCTGTATGGTTACTCGCCACATCAAGATGACAAAATGTTAAGCAATAGGCTTTTCTTTTCTTTTCTTTTTTGCGGGGGGGGGGGGGGGCAATAGGCTTTTTGACAAAGCAGTAATGATAGTAGATGATGTAAATGAATAGATGACCATCGTACTTATTCAACTATATGAACGTGCCCATCGCTTATTATAGTAACAAAATAAGTGATCCTCCCTTCGTAACAAAATATAGAACGTTTTTTGTTTCACAGACAATTGTTAAAAACATCTTACATTTTGTTACAGAGGGAATACTACATAAAAGAATGGCGTGTCCATCGACCACTTGTGAATCAAAGCAGAGTGTCTCAGAAAAAAATGACGCACTTGTGCTGAAAATTGTCTACATAGTCACGCCGCGTCAACGACATGCAGCTGGAGCTGTAGCCCACTGCACCTGCCAGCGAGCTCTTCACCGACCCACCACAGCCAATCCTCAAGACACCACCCCCACGCAAGTCTGCACCGCCGAAGACCAGATCAAGAGCTCTGTCTGCCCCGGTATGCCAGAGCGCGAGGCAGGCCATGATGAACAACCAGGTGCCAGTTGCCGAACATGCTGCTCTTCACATCCTTCGTGAGCTGGGTATGCTAGGGCCAAAAGACAGGATGACATCGCAAGCGGTAGAAGCCCTCATTCACTGTTTCAACGAGCCACTAACCAGGGTAGACATCACCTGCATAGCCAAGCTCACACGCCTGGACGAGGCAACTCTGCTTGTTGTAGTAGGCCTCGCAGGACCGGATGGAGCTGCCATTGTTGGCCAGTAGTTAGTTATGTTAGTTTGCATTAGTATTAGTCTCCGATGGTGGCTGACCTTCAGTCTGTTTGAGTTAGGTTTTAGTTTCAGGATGCTGCTCTATAACCGTAGGTGCAGATTGTGGTCGTGCTGGCACCGGTGAGACTTGGGGCCTATTGGTGGTCGCCGACACTCCCCTGCTAGCCTGTTTGTGTACCCGTCTTTTTGTAGCATCAATTTAATAGAGCTGTCAGAGAAAACCTGGTTTCCCCATGAGTGAACACATCTGCCCGATCATGTCTTGGATCGTACGGGGGCGGAATTCGCCGGCTAGACGTGCTGCCGTCACTGAAGTTGCTGTTTCCCACCATTTAGGAATCCTCTGCTTGCAGGAGATGAAAATCTCAACCTGGACTGCAGAATTGGCCAGAGAGATCGTAGGTGCAAAGCTTAGTGATTGTGTGGTTTTGCCAATGATCGAAACCAGGGGGTGAGGCCATCTTCTGGGACAAGGATGTGGTAGATATTGCCTTCCATGCAATCGGGCAATTCACAATAACAACTCAAGCCTGCCTCAAGGCAACAAACACAAAGTTCAGGCTGACAACTGTTTCTGGGCTGGCCAACGATGAGCGCAAAGAGGATTTCCTGGCTGAGTTAAGTAGACCTGCTCCACCTTTGGGTCAACCATGGCTGACAAATGGGGATTTCAACATCATATATGAAGCCAGAGATAAAAACAATGACTGCATAAACAGAAGGATCATGGGCCGATTCAGACATGCGATTGACTCAGCTGAACTCAAATAGATCAAATGCAAAAATAGATGATACACTTGGAGCAATGAGAGGGAAAGACCAACACTTGAGAGCTCTCTTCCCCTCAGTTTTCCTCATGGCCTCCTCTTCCACCTGCTCTGATCACTGTCCTCTTCTCTTGGCGGACGCTGCCACACCAAGGAGAAAAGCTAGGTTTCATTTTGAATCTCTCTGGCCAAAATTCCCCCATTTCCAACACACGGTGGCCAAAGCTTGGAATAGACCAGTCAACCACTCACGCGCCTTCGTCGGACTCAAACTGAAGCTTCAGCGAACTGCAAAGGACCTGAAAATATGGAGCAAAATGCTCTTCAGTGATGCGAGAATGCAATTCCACATTGCATCAGAGATCATCCTCCGCCTGGATGTTGCCCAAGATACCAGAGCGTTGACCCCTCTTGAATTCTCTTTGAGAAAGAAGTTGAAACTGAGAATTCTTGGGTTGGCTGCAATTGAAAGGGAGAGGAAGAGGCAGGCATCAAGAGTAACTTTGCTGCATGCTGGCGATGCAAACACCAAATTTTTCAACGCAAAAATAAATTCAAGGCGGCGAAAAAACTTCTTTGCAACTCTGAAAACTGAGAATGGGGTGGCCACTTTTCACGATGACAAAGAGGAATGTATCTTCACTCATTTTGACAGCCTGCTGGGTTCAAAGCAGCAATGCACAAGGATGATAAACTGGCAACAGCTGCAACTTCCAACAATCCAGGGAGGTGGGATGGATAATCCCTTCACCGAGGAAGAAATTCGGAATGCAATAAAAGACATGCCCCAAGAAAAAGCCCCAAGCCCCGACGGCTTCAATGGTGTTTTCTTTAGAGCGTGCTGGCCGATAATCAAGGAGGACATCCTAGCTGCCTTTCATCAATTCCACTACATCCCTGGCGACTTCAAACCTCTAAACAAGGCTTACAGTTGCTCTCCTACCCAAGAAATATGGCGCTGAAACAATAGCTGAGTACCGCCCAATAAGCCTTACTCATTCAATTGCAAAGCTGTTTGCAAAGGTCCTGCAGCTTCGTCTCTCCCAGGTGATCGGCCAAATCATCTCACTGGCCCAGTCCGCTTTCATGAAAGCAAAGTGCATGCAGGATAGTTTCCTCTATGTTCAAAACTACGTTCGTGCGCTTCATCACCAAAAAACCCTAGCGCTCCTTCTCAAGTTAGATATATCCAAGGCTTTTGACAATGTATCTTGGGAATATCTGCTGCAACTACTAGAAAGATTAGGTTTTAGCGCTAGATGGAGGGATTGGATCTCACTCCTGTTAGTCACCTCCTCCTCTTCGTTCATCTTAAATGGCTGTCCAGGGCGTGAGCTTGATCACTATAGAGGTTTGCGGCAAGGGGACCCCCTCTCCCCCTACTCTTCATCATCGCCATCGACCCCCTTCATCGCCTACTAGAAAGAGCTGCAGAGCTGGGCGTGCTCACGCCCCTGCCCGACAGGATAGTGACCCTTAGAACCTGCATATATGCCGACAACGCCATGATCTTCGCCAACCCCCTTCGTTCCGAGCTCGACACCCTCCTTCACTTACTTGAAGAGTTTGGCAATGCCACAGGGCTCCACATCAATTTAGATAAATCTTCAGTTGCCCCAATTAGATGTGAAGGCATCGACCTGTAGGGCGTTCTTCACGGTTTCCGCGGTAGTACCATAGGTTTCCCGCTCTGCTACCTTGGCCTCCCCATTACAATCTCCCGTGTGCGCCTGGTACATCTTCAGTTCATCATCAACAGAATTAGAGCTAGATTTACGGCATGGAAAGGGCGACTCATGTCCATTGCAGGGTGTTAGGTACTCGTCCGGTCCGTCCTAACGGCACTGCCCACCTTTGCCCTGAAGGTCCTGCGCGTCCCAAAAAAGCTTCTCAAAGACATTGACAAGTGCAGGTGGCATTTTCTCTAGTCCTAAGACGAGGAGCTCACTGGGGGTAAAAGCAAGGTTAACTGGTCCACTGTCTACTCCCCAACTGATTATGGAGGCCTGGGTGTTCTTGACCTATACAATTTTAGTCGTGCGCTAAGGCTCAGATGGCTTTGGCTGCGTTGGCGGCATCCTGATTGGCCATGGGCGAGCATGGAACCATCCTGTGATGATGCAGACAAGGAAGTATTCGCTGCAACAACAAAGGTTCAGATTGGCGATGGAGAGACTGCCTCTTTCTAGAGCTGTGCATGGCTTGGGCTGACTACCCCGCACTCCTCCTTCCCCAAGCTGTACGCGCATGCAAGAAGAAAAAGCAGAATAGTGAAGGATGCTTTGATGGCTGATGCCTAGATCCGAGACCTCGCCCACGGAAACACCTCTGCTCTCCTTCATGATTTCCTCACTCTGAACAGACTCATTAGGCTCGCCACGGTGCAGTTGCAACCCCAAATCCCTAACGAAATCACCTGGAAGAGCTTGGGGTCACGAAGCTACACTGCCGCCTCTGCCTACATCCCGCAGTTCATCAGCAAGGTCAGGTCGCCCCACAACAACATCGTCTGGAGCACCTGGGCTCATGGGAGGACTAAGGTCTTCTGTTGGCTGATGCTCCAAGGAAGAATCTGGTGCAATGACCGTTTGCAAAGAAGAGGCTGGCCGAACAACTATTTCTACCAGTTCTGTTTCAGAAACCTGGAAACAACGGCGAACCTATTTTGGCATTGCGACTTTGCTCGGTCGGTTTGGCAGAGGATCTCTACATGGACTGGATGCTCTTCCACCGACCCAGCAAGATGGCACCTGATGTCAAACTCCACCCAAATCATCACCAAGATGATTTAGGACACCAGCACTGCTTGTAGGAAAGGTGTCAACTCCCTCATCCTCTTGACCTTGTGGGAGATTTGGGGCGAAAGAAATGGCCGCACCTTCAGAAACAAGACCGCCACTGCCAATGAGGTTACAACCTCCATCAGACGATCAATCGAGTTGTGGCGTGCAGCAGGCGCAACATGCCTAGAGCCCCCACTTGGGGAACAACCGAGAGATATGTACTTTCAAAACTTTCCCAACCTTCGATGGCTGGTTTCTTTTTCTCCTTCTTTTCTCAGTTTTAGTCCTTGACCCCCAGGTCCCCCCACAACTTGTTTTATCTCTCCATTGCTCTCTACTAAATCAATGAAATGCCAGGATCCCTGGATCTTTCAAAAAAAATCACAACCTATACAGCCACAACAGCGGCAAATATATGGCTTTCGTGCTTTTGTAAAACAACCCGGTTGCCCTCGCTGTTGACTACAAAAGAGAAAAGTCCACATTTGAACCCTGAACTAACCACACATTTTAATTTACAACCCTAAACTTTAAAACCAGTCAAAATACACCCTCAACTTACCACAAGGTTCAAAACTCAACCCTGGTCTCGGTTTGGCGTCTGTCTAGTGGGTTTGACCGCAGTAAATGCTGAGTTAGCACTGCCAACTAAGCCTAGAGCTTGGGGACTATTAAAAAAGTGGAGTCCTGCACGATCCCACCTCTGTTTGACCTTTCTCCCACTTGATAGACAACCTCCCTTCAACCTTCCACTGTCGGCGCCTCCATCAGCAGGGGCCATGCTGCCGCACTCCAACCCCAACGCTACCACCCCACGACACCCTAAATCCCGCTGCTCCGGCCGCCCATAGCATCTGGCTGCCGGTCGCGAGTGGACGCCGGAGTCAGGCGGCAGGCACAGCAGTGAGAGCAATGGCTGTCACGGGAGGAGCAAGGGCTTGGGGTTAGGGCAAGCAAGAGCAAAATGATCCACAATTTTTTTAAATAATCCTCCAAGCCCTATGCTTAGTTCACATTGTCTGCTGAGTTGGCACTGCCAAGTGAGCATTAACTAAGGTCAAACCCGCTTGACAGACACAAAACCAAGACCACGCGGTTGAGTTTTGAACATCGTGGTAAGTTGGGGGTGTTTTTTGACCAGTTTTAAAGTTCAGGGTTGTAAATTAAACCAAGTGGTCAGTTCGTGGTTGAAATGTGGACTTCTCTCACTACAAAAATGTACTAACCATTTACCATGCTTCATCTTCTAGATTGCGGAAACCGGTGGTGATGGTGAGGTCGACGTGTAGTTTTTGGAACTTCGTGACTAGAATCTCCTCGCCTTTCGCGGGGTCCTAAATTTTTTGAATAACATGCGGCAGTAGACAAAGCACGAACTACGTACCTTGGGTAAGCCGGGCTAGCTCGCAGACGTCGGCGGAGGTGTACACAGCAAGACCGTTCTAGAGGGTAGCGCCGAGGATCCCCTCCTCCTCGGCAAGTTCAAGAGCGGTCGTGGGGGAGAGGTCGGTGGTCCGCACCAGCCACTCGCCGGAGCAGAGCAGCACTGCCACCAAGTGCCTCGCCATGAACCCCCGCCCGCCGGTCACCGTGCACAACCTTGCCTCTCAGCGGTCATAGGCGCCGATAGGTGATGCCATCTCGACCGACGGCCGGTTCAATGCCACTAACGTGTAGGGATTTGCTCGCTGTATGTAGGTACGTACTACACCCTTATCACACGTGCCAGTAGTGGTGCTATGCAATTACAAGCACTAGCTACCTTCATTTAAATAGGCTTTACCGATCGATGCATGATCAATGGCACTGTCATTCAAATTAATAGATGTGCTCAATGGGCATGTTTGGTTGCTTTCGCTGCCGGGCCTAGCTCAGAGGGGAAATGAGCCAGGCTGAGTAGGGCCTGGATAAGCAAAAACAAGGTCGAAAAAGTAGATGACCAGTTGATTGGTTGCCTGCATCGAGGGTCTTGTCATCGAGTTGCAATTTTCACCGGGCGTTTGGTTGCATACATGCATATGATTACCAACGTTAACTGAAGGAAATATGCCCTAGAGGCAATAATAAAATTGTTATTTATATTTTCTTATATCATGATAAATGTTTATTATTCATGCTAGAATTGTATTAACCGGAAACTTAGTACATGTGTGAATACATAGACAAACAGAGTGTCCCTAGTATGCCTCTACTTGACTAGCTCGTCAAAGATAGTTAAGTTTCCTGGCCATAGACATGTGTTGTCATTTGATGAACATGATCACATCATTAGAGAATGATGTGATGGACAAGACCCATCTGTTAGCTTAGCATTATGATTTTTTAGTTTTATTGCTATTGCTTTCTTCATGACTTTTAGATATTCCTCTAACTATGAGATTATGCAACTCCCGAATACCGGAGGAACACTTTGTGTGCTATCAAATGTCACAACGTAACTGGGTGATTACAAAGATGCTCTACAGGTGTCTCCGATGGTGTTTGTTGAGTTGGCATAGATCAAGATTAGGATTTGTCACTCCGAGTATCAGAGAGGTATCTCTGGGCCCTCTCGGTAATGCACATCACTATAAGCCTTGCAAGAAATGTGATTAATGAGTCAGTTACAGGACGGTGCATTATAGAATGAGTAATGAGACATGCCGGTAAAGAGATTGAACTAGGTATGATGATACGACGATCGAATCTCGGGCAAGTAACATATCAATGACAAAGGGAATGACGTATGTTGTTATGAGGTTTGACCGATAATGATCTTCGTAGAATATGTAGGAGCCAATATGAGCATCCAGGTTCCGCTATTGGTTATTGACCGGAGATGTGTCTCGGTCATGTCTACATAGTTCTCAAACACGTAGGGTCCACACGCTTAACATTCGATGACAATTTATATTATGAGTTATGTGTTTTGGTAACCGAAGTTTGTTCAGAGTCCCGGATGAGATCACGGACATGACGAGGAGTCTCGAAATGGTTGAGAGGTAAAGATTGATATATTGGAAGGTTATATACGGACATCAGAATGGTTTCGAAGAAGATCGGGGATTTTTCGGAGTACCAGGAGGTTACCGGAACCCCCCAGGAAAGTTAATGGGCCTATTGGGCCATAGTGGAGAGATAGGTTGCCACAAGAGGTGGGGCGCCCCCAAGCCCAAACCGAATTGGACTAGGGTTGGGGGCGCGGCCCACCTTTCCTTCTCCCACTCCTCCCTTTCCCCTTTCCCCTTTCCGTTAGTTGGAAGGAGGGGGGCTGAATCCTACTTGGACTAGGAGTCCAAGTAGGACTCTCCCCTCGGCGCGCCCCCCTCGGGCCGTCCACCTCCTCCTCCCCCCTTTATATACGGGGGCGGGGGGCACCCCAAAGGCACAACATCAATTGTCTTAGCCGTGTGCGGTGCCCCCCTCCATAGTTTACCAGCTTGGTCATATTGTCGTAGTGCTTAGGCGAAGCCCTGCGTGGATCACATCACCAACACCGTCACCATGCCTTCATGCTGACAAAAATCTCCCTCGTCCCTCTACTGGATCAAGAGCTCGAGGGACGTCATCGTGTTGAACGTGTGCTGAACACGGAGGTGCCGTACGTTCGGTACTTGGATTGGTTGGATCGTGAAGACGTTCGACTACATCAACCGCGTTACATAACGCTTTCGCTTTCGGACTACGATGGTATGTAGACACACTCTCCCCTCTCGTTGCTGTGCATCTCTGCTACGTCTTGAGCTTGCGTTGGTTTTCCCCGAAGAGGAAGGGATGATGCATCAGAGTAGCGTAAGTATTTCCCTTAGTTTTTGAGAACCAAGGTATCAATCATGTAGGAGCCCATGCTCAAGTCCCTCGTACCTGCACAAAGCGATAGCTACTCACAACCAACGTGATTAGGGGTTGTCAAGCCCTTCACGGTCACTTACGAGAGTGAGATCTGATAGATATAATGTTTTTGGTATTTTTGATATAAAGATGCAATGTAAAAAGTAAAGACAAAGTAAAAAAGCAAAACAATATTAAAGTGATCGAGATTGATATGATGAGAATAGACCCGGGGGCCATAGGTTTCACTAGTGGCTTCTCTCAAGAGCATAAGTATTCTACGGTGGGTGAACAAATTACTGTTGAGCAATTGACAAAATTGAGCATAGTTATGAGAATATCTAGGCATGATCATGTATATAGGCATCACGTCCGTGACAAGTAGATCGAAACGATTCTGCATCTACTACTATTACTCCACTCATCGACTGCTATCCAGCATGCATCTAGAGTATTAAGTTAAAAACAGAGTAACGCCTTAAGCAAGATGACATGATGTAGAGAGATAAATTCATGCAATATGAAATAAACCCCATCTTGTTATCCTCGATGGCAACGATACAATACGTGCCTTGCTGCCCCTTCTGTCACTGGGTAAGGACACCGCAAGATCGAACCCAAAGCTAAGCACTTCTCCCATGGCAAGAACTACCAATCTAGTTGGCCAAACCAAACGGATAATTCGAAGAGACTTGCAAAGATAACCAATCATACATAAAAGAATTCAGAGAAGATTCAAATATTATTCATAGATAGACTTGATCATAAACCCACAATTCATCGGTCTCAACAAACACACCGCAAAAAGAAGATTACCTCGAATAGATCTCCACAAGAGAGGGGGAGAACTTTGTATTGAGATTCAAAGAGAGAGAAGAAGCCATCTAGCTACTAACTATGGACCCGAAGGTCTGAGGTAAACTACTCACACTTCATCGGAGGGGCTAGGATGATGTAGAAGCCCTCCGTGATGACGGCCCTCTTCCGGCGGAGCTCCGGAACAGGCCCCAAGATGGGATCTCGTGGATACAGAAAGTTGCGGCAGTGGAATTAGGTTTTTGGCTCCTGTCTGATCGTTTGGGGGCACGTGTGTATATATAGGAGGAAGGAGTACGTCGGTGGAGCACCGAGGGGCCCACGAGGCAGGGGGCGCGCCCTAGGGGGGCGCCCCCACCCTCGTGACCACCTCTTTGATCCCTTGCAGTAGGGTCCAAGTCTCCTGGATCACGTTCGGTGAGAAAATCACGTTTCCGAAGATTTTATTCCGTTTGGACTCCGTTTGATATTCTGTTTATCCGAAACACTGAAATAGGCAAAAAAACAGCAATTCTGGGCTGGGCCTCCGGTTAATAGGTTAGTCCCAAAAATAATATAAAAGTGGAAAATAAAGCCCAATATAGTCCAAAACAGTAGATAATATAGCATGGAGCAATCAAAAATTATAGATACGTTGGAGACGTATCAGGCATCCCCAAGCTTAATTCCTGCTCGTCCTCGAGTAGGTAAATGATAAAAAGAGAATTTTTGATGCGGAGTGCTACTTGGCATAATTTCAATGCAAATCTTCTTAATTGTGGTATGAATATTCAGATTAGAAAGATTCAAGACAAAAGTTTATATTGACATAGAAAATAATAATACTTCAAGCATACTAACAAAGCAATTATGTCTTCTCAAAATAACATGGCCAAAGAAAGTTATCCCTACAAAATCATATAGTCTGGCTATGCTCCATCTTCCCCACACAAAGTATTTAAATCATGCACAACCCCGATGACAAGCCAAGCAATTGTTTCATACTCTAACTTTTTCAAAACTTTTTCAATCTTCACGCAATACATGAGCGTGAGCCATGGATATAGCACTATAGGTGGAATAGAATGGTGGTTGTGGAGAAGACAAAAAGGAGAAGATAGTCTCACATCAACTAGGCGTATCAACGGGCTATGGAGATGCCCATCAATAGATATCAATGTGAGTGAGTAGGGATTGCCATGCAACGGATGCACTAGAGCTATAAATGTATGAAAGCTCAACAAAAGAAACTAGTGGGTGTGCATCCAACTTGCTTGCTCACGAAGACCTAGGGCAATTTGAGGAAGCCCATCATTGGAATATACAAGCCAAGTTCTATAACGTAAAATTCCCACTAGTATATGAAAGTGACAACATATGAGACTCTCTATATGAAGAACATGGTGCTACTTTGAAGCACAATATATGAGACTCGCTATATCATGGTGCTACTTTGAAGCACAAGTGTGGAAAAAAGGATAGTAGCATTGCCCCTTTTTATTTATTTATATTTTTGGGCCTTCTTTTTTTTCTTTGGCCTTCTCTTTTTTTGGGACAATGCTCTATTGAATGATGATCATCACACTTCTATTTATTTACAACTCAATGATTACAACTCGATACTAAAACAAAGTATGACTCTATATGAATGCCTCCGGCGGTGTACCGGGATATGCAATGAATCAAGAGTGACAAGTATGAAAGAATTATGAACGGTGGCTTTGCCACAAATACTATGTCAACTACATGATCATGCTAAGCAATATGACAATGATGGATGTGTCATGATGAACTAGATGGTGGAAAGTTGCATGGCAATATATCTCGGAATGGCTATGGAAATGCCATAATAGGTAGGTATGGTGGCTGTTTTGAGGAAGGTATATGGTAGGTGTATGATACCGGCGAAAGTTGCGCGGTATTAGAGAGGCTAGCAAGGGTGGAAGGGTGGGAGTGCGTATAATCCATGGACTCAACATTAGTCATAAAGAACTCATATACTTATTGCAAAAATTAGAAGTTATCAAAGCAAAGTATTACGCGCATGCTCCTAGGGGGATAGATTGGTAGGAAAAGACCATCGCTCGTCCCCGACCGCCACTCATAAGGAAGACAATCAATAAATAAATCATGCTCCGACTTCATCACATAACGGTTCACCATACGTGCATGCTATGGGAATCACAAACTTCAACACAAGTATTCTTTAAATTCACAACTACTCAACTAGCATGACTTTAATATTATCACCTCCATATCTCAAAACAATTATCATGCTTCAATATTTTCTTAGTATTCAACACACTCAAAAGAAAGTTTCACAAATCTTGAATACCAAGCATATTATTATTAGGCAAGTTACCATGCTATTAAGAGACTCTCAAATTAATTTAAGTGAAGCATGAGAGATCAATAGTTTCTTTAAAACGAATCCATCACCGTGCTCTAAAAGATCAAAGTGAAGCACATAGAGCAAAATTATCTAGCTCGAAATATATAAGTGAAGCACATAGAGCAAAACTATAACGCTCAAAAGATATAAGTGAAGCACATAGAGCAAAACTACTACGCTCAAAAGATATAAGTGAAGCACATAGAGTATTCTATCAAATTTTAATTCATGTATGGCTCTCTCAAAAGGTGTTTACAGCAAGGATTATTGTGGCATACTAACAAACAAAGACACAAATAATACAAGACGCTCCAAGCAAAACAGATATCATGTTGGTGAATAAAAATATAGCTCCAAGTAAATTACCGATGGAAGTGGACGAAAAGAGGGGATGCCTTACGGGGCATCCCCAAGCTTTGACTTTTTGGTGTCCTTGGATTATATTGGGGGTGACATGGGCATCCCCAAGCTTAGTCTCTTGCCACTCCTTGTTCCATGATCCATCAAAAGAATTCACCCAAAACTTGAAAACTTCACAACCCAAAACTCAAAATAGAAAACTCGTGAGCTCCGTTAGCGAAAGAAAACAAAAGACCACTTCAAGGTACTGTAATGAACTCATTCTTTATTTATATTGTAGTTAAACCTACTGTATTCCAACTTCTCTATGGATTATAAACTATTTTACTAGCCATAGATTCATCAAAATAAGCAAACAACACACGAAAAACAGAATCTGTCAAAAAACAGAACAATCTGTAGTAATCTGTAGCTAGCGCAAGATCTGGAACCCCCAAAATTATAAAATAAATTGCTGGACGTGAGGTATTTATCTATTAATCATCTTCAAAAATAATTAACTAAATATCACTCTTCAAATAAAAATGACAGCAGTTCTCGTGAGCGCTAAAGTTTCTGTTTTTTACAACAAGTTCAACAAGACTTTCCCCAAGTCTTCCCAACGGTTCTACTTGGCACAAACACTAATTAAACACAAAAAACACAACCAAAACAGAGGCTAAATAATTATTTATTACTAAACAGGAGCAAAAAGCAAGGAATAAAAATAAAATTGGGTTGCCTCCCAACAAGCGCTATCGTTTAACGCCCCTAGCTAGGCATAACAAGCAATGATAGATCTAGGTATTGCCATATTTGGTAGGCAATTCTTCAATTAGGCATCTACCATTTTAGGAATTTCTTTCTTTTTATTAATTATCAAACTTTTAGGCACAAGATCGAAAAATTCATTTGTAATGAATGGTTCTTTAATGATAGCAAAAAGATTGGGTTGAATACTTATAGATTTAAGATCAGCAGTTTCCTTACTAGATGATTCACCCTTATTTTTAGGAACATACATAAGCTTGTCAATTTTAGTAGGAGACTAGGAGTATTTTTTACGGAAGAAAAAGCGGTTCCCAAATTTGTAATGATACCCTCAAGTTTATCAATTCTAGTAGAATCTAAGTTCATCTTCTCATTAACTATGGGTTCCTTTTCCTTAATATTTTTCAAAGTCATTCCTACCTTAGATCCATATTGAGTAATTTGATTGTGGATCTTTTTATCTAGATTTTCAATTGATTCAAGAGTGGCAACTTTGTTTTCAATAATTTCAAGTCTTTGCATAACATGCTCCAAAGTTAACATGGTTCCATTAACCAAAAGAGATGGTGAGCCAAATAAATCCATCATAGCATTATAAGAATCAAACGTATGGCTACCCAAGAAGTTCCCACCGGTAATGGTATTGAGGATATATCTATACCAAGGATTAACACCTACATAAAAATTGCGAAGAAGAACTAAGGTAGATTGTTTCCTGGTAGATCTATTTTGAGCATTGCAAATTCTATACCAAGCATCTTTTAGATTTTCTCCCTCCCTTTGTTTAAAATTTAGAACTTCACTCTCGGGAGACAACGGAGAAGATATGAGACTAGCCATGACGACAAGCAAACAAAGAGGTGAATAGAGAGGGAGGATAGAGAGAGAGGGCGAATAAAACGGCAAGGCTGAATTGAGGGGAGAGCAAAATGAGAGGCAAATGGCAAATAATGTAATGCGGGAGATAGGGATTGTGATGGGTACTTGGTATATTGACTTTTTGCGTAGACTCCCCGACAACGGCGCCAGAAATCCTTCTTGCTACGTCTTAAGCTTGCGTTGGTTTTACCCGAAGAGGAAGGATGATGCAGCAGAGTAGCGTAAGTATTTCCCTCACTTTTTGAGAACTAAGGTATCAATCTAGTAGGAGCCCACGCTCAAGTCCCTCGTACCTGCACAAAGCGATAGCTACTCGCAACCAATGCGATTAGGGGTTGTCAAGCCCTTCACGGTCACTTACGAGAGTGAGATCTGATAGATATAATATTTTTGGTATTTTGATATAAAGATGCAAAGTAAAAAGTAAAGGCAAAGTAAAAAGCAAAACAGTATTAAAGTGATGGAGATTGATATGATGAGAATAGACTAGGGGGGCATAGGTTTCACTAGTGGCTTCTCTTAAGAGCATAAGTATTCTACGGTGGGTGAACAAATTACTGTTGAGCAATTGACAGAATTGAGCATAGTTATGAGAATATCTAGGCATGATCATGTATATAGGCATCACATCCATGACAAGTAGATCGAAACGATTCTGCATCTACTACTATTACTCCACTCATCGACCGCTATCCAGCATGCATCTAGAGTATTAAGTTAAAAACAGAGTAACGCCTTAAGCAAGATGACATGATGTAGAGAGATAAATTCATGCAATATGAAATAAACCCCATCTTGTTATCCTCGATGGCAACGATACAATACGTGCCTTGCTGCCCCTTCTGTCACTGGGTAAGGACACCGCAAGATCGAACCCAAAGCTAAGCACTTCTCCCATGGCAAGAACTACCAATCTAGTTGGCCAAACCAAACGGATAATTCGAAGAGACTTGCAAAGATAACCAATCATACATAAAAGAATTCAGAAAAGATTCAAATATTATTCATAGATAGACTTGATCATAAACCCACAATTCATCAGTCTCAACAAACACACCACAAAAAGAAGATTACATCGGATAGATCTCCACAAGAGAGGGGAGAACTTTGTATTGAGATTCAAAGAGAGAGAAGAAGCCATCTAGCTACTAACTATGGACCCGAAGGTCTGAGGTAAACTACTCACAGTTCATCGGAGGGGCTAGGATGATGTAGAAGCCCTCCGTGATGAGGGCCCTCTTTCGGCGGAGCTCCGGAACAGGCCCCAAGATGGGATCTCATGGATACAGAAAGTTGTGGCGGTGGAATTAGGTTTTTGGCTCCTGTTCTAATCATTTGGGGGTACTTGTGTATATATAGGAGGAAAGAGTACGTCGGTGGAGCACCGAGGGGCCCACGAGGCAGGGGGCGCGCCCTAGGGGGGGCGCGCCCCCCACCCTCATGACCTCCTCTTTGATCCCTTGCAATAGGGTCCAAGTCTCCTGGATCACGTTCGGTGAGAAAATCACGTTTCCGAAGATTTTATTCCGTTTGGACTCCGTTTGATATTCTGTTTATCCGAAACACTAAAATAGGCAAAAAAACAACAATTCTGGGTTGGGCCTCCAGTTAATAGGTTAGTCCCAAAAATAATATGAAAGTGCAAAACAAAGCCCAATATAGTCCAAAACAGTAGATAATATAGCATGTAGCAATCAAAAATTATAGATACGTTGGAGACGTATCAATCTCCTAGTTAGATCTTGTGTGATCGTAGGATTTTTTTTTTGGATTACTACGTTACCCAACTGTGGCATCCGAGCCAGGTCTATGCGTAGATGTTATATGCACGAGTAGAACACAAAGAGCTGTGGGCGATAATAGTCATACTGATTACCACCAACATCTTACTTTGATTTGGCGGTATTGTTGGATGAAGCGGCCCAGACCGACATTACACGACCACGTTCATGAGACTTGTTCTATCGATGTGCTTCGCACACAGGTGGCTGGCGGGTGTCTGTTTCTCCAACTTTAGTTGAATCGAGTTTGAATACGGCCGGTCCTTGTTGAAGGTTAAAACAACACACTTGACGAAAAATTGTTGTGGTTTTGATGCGTAGGTAAGAACGGTTCTTGCTAGAAGCCCGTAACAGCCACGTAAAACTTGCAACAACAAAGTAGAGGACGTCCAACTTGTTTTTGCAGGGCTTGTTGTGATGTAATATGGTCAAGACATGATGAGATATAAATTGTTGTATGAGATGATCATGTTTTGTAAAAGTTATCGGCAACTGGCAGGAGCCTTATGGTTGTCGCTTTATTGTATGAAATGCAATCGCCATGTAATTGCTTTACTTTATCACTAAGCCGTAGTGACAGTTGTAGAAGCAATAGTTGGCGACACGACAATGATGCTACGATGGAGATCAAGGTGTCAAGCCGGTGACGATTGAGATCATAACGGTGCTTTGGAGATGGAGATCAAAGGCACAAGATGATGATGTCCATATCATGTCACATATTTTCATTGCTTGTGATGTTTATCCTTTATGCATCTTATTTTGCTTAGTACAGCACTAGCATTATAAGATGATCTCTTACTAAATTTCAAGATACAAGTGTTCTCCCTGAGTATGCACCATTGCTACAGTTCGTCGTGCCGAGACACCACGTGATGATCGGGTGTGATAAGCTCTACGTTCACATACAACGGGTGCAAGCCAGTTTTGCACGTGCGGAATACTCGGGTTAAACTTGACGAGCCTAGCATATGTAGATATGGTCTCGGAACACTAAGACCAAAAGGTTGAACATGAATCATATAGTAGATATGATCAACATAGTGATGTTCACTATTGAAAACTACTCCATCTCATGTGATGACCGGACATGGTTTAGTTGATATGGATCACATGATCATTTAGATGACTAGAATGATGTCTATCTAAGTGGGAGTTCTTAAGTAGTATGATTAATTGAACTTTAATTTATCATGAACTTAGTTCCTGATAGTTTTTGCATATCTATGTTGTTGTAGATCAATGGCCCGTGCTACTGTTCCCTTGAATTTTAATGCGTTCCTAGAGAAATCTAAGTTGAAAGATGATGGTAGCAACTACACGGACTGGTTCCGTAACTTCAGGATTATCCTCATTGTTGCACAAAAGAATTACATCCTGGAAGCACCGCTAGGTGCAAGACCCGCTGCAGGAGCAACTCCGGACGTTATGATCGTCTGGTAGAGCAAAGATGATGACTACTTGATAGTTCAGTGTGCCATGCTTTACGACTTAGAATCGGGACTTCAAAGACGTTTTGAAAGTCATGGAGCATATGAGATGTTCCAGGAGTTGAAGTTAATATTTCAAGCAAATGCCCAGTTGAGAGATATGAAGTCTCCAACAAGTTCTATAGCTACAAAATGGAGGAGAATAGTTCTATCAGTGAACACATACTCAAAATGTCTGGGTACCACAACCACTTGACTTAGCTGGGAGTTAATCTTCCTGATGATAGTGTCATTGACATAGTTCTTCAATCACTGCCACCAAGCTATAAAGGCTTCGTGATGAACTATAATATGCAAGGGATGGAAAAGACAATTCCCGAGCTCTTCACGATGCTAAAGGCCATGGAGGTAGACACCAAGAAGGAGCATCAAGTGTTGATGGTTAACAAGACCACTAGTTTCAAGAAAAAGGGCAAAGGGAAGAAGGGGAACTTCAAGAAGAACAACAAGCCAGTTGCTGCTCAAGGGAAGAACCCCAAGTCTGGACCTAAGCCTGAGACTGAGTGCTTCTACTGCAAAGGGACTGGTCACTTGAAGTGGAACTTCCCCAAGTATTTTGCGGATAAGAAGGATGGCAAAGTGAAAGGTATATTTGATATACATGTTATTGATGTGTACCTTACTAATGCTTGTAGTAGCGCCTGGGTATTTGATACTAGTTTTGTTGCTCATATTTGCAACTCGAAACAGGGGCTACGGATTAAATGAAGATTGGCTAAGGACGAGGTGACGATGCGCGTGGTAAATGGTTCCAAAGTCGATGTGATCGCCGTCGGCATGCTACCTCTACATCTACCGTCGGGATTAGTTTTAGACCTAAATAATTGTTATTTGGTGCCAGCGTTGAGCATGAACATTATATCTGGATCTTGTTTAATGCGAGACGGTTATTCATTTAAATTAGAGAATAATGGTTATTCTATTTATATAAGTAATATATTTTATGGTCATGCACCCTTGATGTCTATTTTGTTGAATCTCGATTGTAGTGATACACATATTCATAATATTGAAGCCAAAAGATGCAAAGTTAATAATGATAGTGCAACTTATTTGTGGCACTGCTGTTTAGGTCATATTGGTGTAAAGCGCATGAAGAAACTCCATGTTGATGGGCTTTTGGAATCACTTGATTATGAATCACTTGATGCCTGCGAACCATGCCTCATGGGCAAGATGACTAAGACTCCGTTCTCTGGAACAATGGAGCGAGCAACTGACTTACTGGAAATAATACATACTGATGTATGCGATCCGATGAGTGTTGAGGCTCGTGGCGGGTATCATTATTTTCTGACCTTCGGAAATGATTTGAGCAGATATGGGTATATCTACTTAATGAAACATAAGTCTGAAACATTTGAAAAGCTCAAAGAATTTTAGCGTGAAGTGGAAAATCATCATAATAAGAAAATAAAGTTTCTACGATCAGATCGTGGAGGTGAATATTTGAGTTATGAGTTTGGTCTTCATTTGAAACAATGTGGAATAGTTTCGCAACTCACGCCACCTGGAACACCACAATGTAATGGTGTGTCCGAACGTCGTAACTGTACTTTATTAGATATGGTGTGATCTATGATGTCTCTTACCGATTTACCACTATTGTTTTGGGGGTATGCTTTAGAGACGGTTGCATTCATGTTAAATAGGGCACCATCTAAATCCATTGAGATGACACCATATGAACTGTGGTTTGGCAAGAAACCTAAGCTATCGTTTCTTAAAGTTTGGAGCTGCGATGCTTATGTGAAAAAGCTTCAACCTGATAAGCTCGAACCCAAATCGAAGAAATGTGTCTTCATAGGATACCCAAAGGAGACTGTTGGGTACACCTTCTATCACAGATCCGAAGGCAAGATATTCGTTGCTAAGAATGGATCCTTTCTAGAGAAGGAGTTTCTCTCGAAAGAAGTGAGTGGGAGGAAACTAGAACTTGATGAGGTAATTGTACCTTCTCCCAAATTGGAAAGTAGTTCATCACAGAAATCAGTTCTAGTGATTCCTACACCAATCAGTGATGAAGCTAATGATGATGATCACGAAACTTCAGATCAAGTTACTACCGAACCTCGTAGGTCAACCAGAGTACGATCCGCACCAGAGTGGTACAGTAATCATGTTCTGGAGGTCATGTTACTTGACCATGACGAACCTACGAACTATGAGGAAGCGATGATGAGCCCAGATTCTGCGAAATGGCTTGAGGCCATGAATCCGAGATGGGATCCATGTATGAGAACAAAGTGTGGACTTTGGTTGACTTGCCCGATGATCAGCAAGCAATAGAGAATAAATGGATCTTCAAGAAGACTAACAGTGACGTAATGTTACTGTCTACAAAGCTCGACTTGTTGCGAAAGGTTTTCGGCAATTCAAGGAGTTGACTACGATGTGACCTTCTCACCCGTAGCGATGCTTAAGTCTGTCCGAATCATGTTAGCAATTGCCGCATTTTATGATTATGAAATTTGGCAAATGGATGTCAAAACTGCATTCCTTAATGGATATCTTAAAGAAGAGTTGTATATGATGCAACCAGAAGGTTTTGTCGATCCTAAAGGTGCTAACAAAGTGTGCAAGCTCCAGCGATCCATTTATGGACTAGTGCAAGCCTCTCGGAGTTGGAATATATGCTTTGATAGTGTGATCAAAGCATCTGGTTTTATACAGACTTTTGGAGAAGCCTATATTTACAAGAAAGAAAGTGGAAGCTCTATAGAATTTATAATATTATATGTGGATGACATATTGTTGATTGGAAATAATACATAATTTCTGGATAGCATAAAAGGATACTTGAATAAGAAATTTTAAATGAAAGACCTCGGTGAAGCTACTTATATATTGGGCATCGAGATCTATAAAGATAGATCAAGATGCTTAATTGGACTTTCACAAAGCAAATACCTTGATAAAGTTTTGAAGAAGTTCAAAATGGATCAGTCAAAGAAAGGTTTCTTGCCTGTGTTACAAGGTGTGAAGTTGAATCAGACTCAATGCCCGACCACTTCAGAAGATAGAGAGAAAATGAAAGTCATTCCCTATGCCTCAGCCATAGGCTCTATCATGTATGCAATGCTATGTACCAGACCTGATGTGTGCCTTGCTATAAGTTTAGCAGGGAGGTACCAAAGTAATCCAGGAGTGGATCACTGGACAGCGGTCAAGAACATCCTGAAATACTTGACAAGGACTAAGGATATGTTTCTCGTTTATGGAGGTGACAAAGAGCTCATCATAAATGGCTGATACGTCTCTGTCGTATCTATAATTTTTGATTGTTCCATGCCAATATTCTACAACTTTTACATACTTTTGGCAACTTTTTATACTATTTTTGGGACTAACATATTGATCCAGTGCCCAGTGCGAGTCCCTATTTGTTGCATGTTTTTGTTTCATAGAAAATCAATATCAAACAGAGTCCAAACTGGATAAAAACTTACGGAGATTTTTTTTGGAAAATATGTGAATTTTGGGAAGTGGAATCAACGCGAGACAGTCCTGAGGGGCCCACGAGCATGAGGGGCGTGCCCTGGGCCCTCGTAGCCACTCCGTAAGGCGGTTGGTGCCCTTCTTTTGCCGCAAGAAAGCCAATATCCGGATAAAAATCATGTCAAAATTTCAGCCCAATCTGAGTTAAGGATCTCCGGGAATTTAGGAAACGGTGAAAGGGCAGAATCAGGGAGCGCAGAAACAAAAGGAAACAGAGAGACATCCAATCTCGGAGGGGCTCTCGCCCCTCCACCACCATGGAGGCCATGGACTAGAGGGGAAACCCTTCTCCCATCTAGGGGGAAGGTCAATGAAGAAGAAGAAAGGGGGACTCTCTCCCCCTCTCTCTCGGTGGAGCCGGAACACCGCCGGGGCCATCATTGCGACAACGATCTACACCAGCAACTTCACCGCCGTCATCACCAACTCTTCCCCCCTTTATGCAGCAGTGTAAACCCTCCTTTACCCAGTATAATCTTTACTTAAACATGGTGCTCAACGCTATATATCATTTCCCAATGATGTATGGCTATCCTATGATGTTTGAGTAGATCCATTTTGTCCTACGGGTTAATTGATGATCGTGATTGGTTTGAGTTGCATGTTTTATTATTGGTGTTTTCCTATGGTGCTCTCCGTGTTGTGCAAGCGTGAGGGATCCCCGCTGTACGGTTTGCAATATGTTCATGATTTGCTTATGGTGGGTGGCGTGAGTGACAGAAGCACAGACCCAAGTAAGTAGGTTGTTTGCGTATAGGAGTAAAGAGGACTTGATGCCTTATAATGCTATGGTTGGGTTTTACCTTAATGATCTTTAGTAGTTGCAGATGCTTTCTAGAGTTCCAATCATAAGTGCATATGATCCAAGAAGAGAAAGTATGTTAGCTTATGCCTCTCCCTCAAATAAAATTGCAATAATGATTACCGGTCTAGTTATCGATTGTCTAGGGACAAATAACTTTCTCGTGACAAAAAGCTCTCCACTGAAACTAATTTAGTTGTGTATTTATCTAAACAACCCCTAGCATTTATTTACATGCTCTTTATTATCTTGCAAACCTAGCCTACAACACCTACAAAGTACTTCTAGTTTCATACTTGTTCTAGGTAAGGCGAACGTTAACCGTGCGTAGAGTTGTATCGATGGTCGATAGAACTTGAGGGAATATTTGTTCTACCTTTAGCTCCTCATTGGGTTCGACACTCTTACTTATCGAAAGAGGCTACAATTGATCCCCTATACTTGTGGGTTATCAAGACCTTTTTTTGGCGCTGTTGCCGGGGAGCGATAACGTGGGGTGAATATTCTCGTGTGTGCTTGTTTTCTTTATCACTAAGTGAATTTTATTTGCTGTTCTAAGTTGTTATCTATCTTTAGTTATGGATATGGAACACGAAATACCAAAAAAATTAGGTTTACTTGCTACTCATGGAGATGGGGAACCTCCTAAGGCCCTCGATGCTCATTATGTGAAAGATATTATGCACTACTTTAATAATCTTGAGAAAACCCCATTCAATTATATAATGGGAGACACTTTGGATCAACGTGAGTACTTTACGGATTATCACTTGACTCAAAAAGGGAAACTATTATGGGATCAAATTTATATGTTGCATTGGTATGCTCGGCAACTATGCTTGAGATATGATTATACTTGTTGCTCTAGGATGAAGGCTCCACACCTTCCCTTTTCATGCAAATTTAATGATAATGAAACCTTAGCTTCTTATGCTAATGGTATATATGATTACTATGATGTGGAATGAATAGAAGAATTTGTTGCTTTTAAGGGTGCTTGTGAAATTGAATCTTTGTTTAAAGAGTTTGAAGATTTTGATGATTCAGTTTATAGACCCGAAAATTTAGCTATCCTTAAATATTGCTATGAGAATTATAAATACAATTATGATTTTTATGAATTTACTGAGAAAGTCTCCGTTGTCCGAGAAGAGACTAGTATTTTGCAGGAGTCTATGGAAGAAGAAATTGATGAAACTGTGAGATCATTGGATGAAGAAGATGATGAGGAGAGCGAAGAACAAAAGGAGGAAGATCGGATTAGCTACCCATGCCCACCTTCTAATGAGAGTAACTCTCCAACTCATACATTATTTAATGTCCCTTCGTTCTTACCGAAGGATGAATGCCATGATAATTGCTATGATCCCGTTGATTCGTTTGAAATATCCATTTTTGATGAACTTGATGCTTGCTATTCTTGTGGCCAAGATGCCAATATGAATTATGCTTATGGAGGTGAACTTGCTGTTGCTCCTTATGTTAAACATGAAATTGTTGCTATTGCACCCACACATGATAGTCCTACTATCTTTTTGAATTCTCCAAACTACACTATATCGGAGAAGTTTGCACTTATTAAGTATTATATTGATGGGTGGCCTTTTACCATTGCACATGATAATTTTGATGAATATAATATGCATGTGCTTGCTCATCCTACTTGCAATTATTATGAGAGAGGAACTACATCTCCGCCTCTCTATGTTTCCAACATGATAAAATTGCAAGAAACTTCTTATGCTATGCATTGGCCTTTACTTGATGTGCATGAATTGTTCTTGTATGACATGCCGATGCATTGGAAGAGAGTTAGACTTTATCATTGCTTGATATATGTTGCTTTGTGCTCACTACTAAATGTCAAATCATTGCTAATTCAAATTAGCTTTGATATACCTTGGGATCCGGGTGGATTCATTACTTGAGGACTTTATGCCTAGCTTAATGGCTTTAAAGAAAGCGCTGCCAGGGAGACAACCCGGAAGTTTTAGAGAGTCATTTATTTCTGTTGAGTGCTTTTATAGAGTTTAAAAACAAAAGATAAATAAAGAGGGTAACCCAAAACTTTTCAAAAAGGAAAGTGAAAGTGAGAGAGACAAGCATTGTTGAAGTGAGGGAGCTCCTTGAACTTTGTTCATGCTCACGGAAACTTTGTGAATCTTGATTACAGAAACTTTTCAACAAAAATAATTATCCCCTTGTACAATTCAATTGTATTATAAAAATAATGCGCCAAGATTTGCCTTTAGGATGTTTACATTGCTTGTTGGTTTGTGCGGTGCAAAATAGAAACTTTGGCTGTAGTGTGCGATTTTACATTTTTTACTGGAACATCAAACGGTTCTGAAACTTTTTGCACTGTCTTTATATACAAATTTTTTATTTTTACTATTTTTCAGAATTTTTGGAGTACCAGAAGTATGGTGAATGTTCAGATTACTACAGACTGTCCTGTTTAAGACAGAATCTGTTTTTGATGCATTGTTTGCTTGTTTTGATGAAACTATCGATTTTTATCAGTAGATTAAGCCATGGAAAAGTTATATTAAAGTAGATAAAATGCAAAAACAAAATATGAGTTGGTTTGCAACAATACTTATCATAGTGATTGTAACGACCCGACCCAAAATCAGTCAAATCTCTGTGTAGCTGTACCATCCCAAGATCATGCTGGCACACATAGTACATTGATGAAAAGATTCAAAGTTCAATCACACTTGAATTTATTACATGGTTCTCATATCGAGTCATTATTACATCATAATAAATTTGGCCGAAGGCCAACTCATGAGAAATAAACTAAATAAAGCTGCGGAAGCGTAGACGAATAGCGAGTCCATCCGACTCCATAGGGCAATCGCCAAGCGTAGATCGTAGCCTCACTATTGGTCAGAAAACTCCTCTGCAACATGAGACGTTGCAGCCGTGTAGGTCAGCATTTTGAATATGCCGGCAAGTCATAGGGAGAACAACAATAATAGGCTATGGGGCTCTAAGTTTTATGTTTTTGCAAAAAAGCCAGTTTTTCCCTACAACAAAGGGCTTGCTTGCAATTACTACGAAACGTTGGTACTTATTGAAATGGTTCCGCCAACCAATGTCTCATTCCCTAAATTATTAATAACCCACCAATAAATTAAATAAGTTAAGTGTTGTGATTTCCGAAATACTCCAATTTCAATAGGCTCATTTGTCCGTAACCGGGGACACGACTAATCGATTAGGTTGTTACTCTGCAGAGTCTTGTGCACTTTACCCGCAAGATTCGTTCCCTCCTTTATGTCCTCGCACTGCCTAGTGTTTGAAGACGGGACGATGAAACAGGGTCTTCCATAGAGTTTCTCTGGGCACTGCCGGTGCCCATCCATGTCCTACCGTTCTTCTACATCTACTGGCACCGTCCGTCCAGAGTCACGCCTAAGGTTAACCCAGCCAGAGCCCATAATGGCTTGCAGCTGCACAGGTAAGCTTCCGGTCAAGGGGTATCCATCCGTCTCTTCGTGGCTGGGTGAAGCTTTCCGCAAGATGTCATGGCGCTTCTCCATGCATCCCAGCCATCCGCTGGTTCCTCCAGGGTGCCCGTCAACCGTCCTCCACCCAGTAGTGAATTTTAATTCCATCTTGAGCTTGAAGTCATGGGGTTGTCATCATCTTGACTCTCACATCTTCCTTATGAATCTCTCAACCAACCCCGTCTATGAGCATAGCAAAATAAACTACATCGTCCTGGGCAATAGCAATAAGGGGAATTGGGTTCATCCTACCTCATGGTACTACTCAAGACATAACTTAAAATTCTCCTACTGCATGCATGGAGGGGAGGAATAATTCTAATGCAACAAAATCATAGGTATTATAAACATGATCAAATGACTTGCCTGGCTGGCAGTCTTCAAATGCTAGTGACTCGAGATAGCAAGCTTCGCACTCCCGAAATTCTATCGAGCCAAACAATAGCACAAATAAATATTCCACTAAATATCATAACAACAAGCTAAAGGAAATCACACAAGCACTCAAACCAAAACCAGAGAAAACTCGAAGAACTCCACACCAACAACTAGCAAGAAAAAACATTTTATTTTACTGTAAATAAAAGTTCACCCTCTGTAACTATAGAAACTAATCTAAAATATACTATAACAGAGGTGAAAAAATCCTAAATTAATTAGAACAACAGAAAACAGCAGCAAGCTAAAATAAAACTAGAAAGGCTGTTTTTGAGTAAAACTATTTTTAATAAAGACTAAAAATATCCAAATAAATTCCTACTGCTAGGCAAGGTCAAAACAAAGCAGTGAAAAAAAAGGATCACTAGAAAATAATAATCCTAACTCAAATTATAGCAGAAATACTAATCTGACTAAAACTAATATAAAACTATTTTTATAAGCTTAAACATGCCCGAATCTATTTTCTACCGAAACTACAAGAAATTTGTAAACTAACAAAAAAAGAATCAACTAAAAATATTAAACAACCTAAAAGATATAGACTTTACAAGAACATAACTATTCTGTTTTAAAAACAGAAACTAAAAAAACAAAAAAAAACAAGCGCTACTGGGCCTATCTAACACTCAAGCGAACGCTAACTAAAACACGCCCACGGCTAATGAAATAACCGACCAGTTTGGTCTAACTAAATCAGGTAACTAAACCGGAAATAAACCGTAAACTAAAACCGATCTAATAAAAAAACTAACCCTTCACTACTTCTAATCTACACCGTAGATTGTAGATCGAACGGTGGAGAGGAGTTCTGGCGGCTTACAGCGAACTCGACGGCGACGACGGACGACGGCGACTCAGGCGACGACGGTGTGGCAGCTACTGTCGTCGGGGAAGGTGACAGAGGCGTCCAGGCAATGCGGCGGAACGAGGCGAGGTCGAGGGTGGCGGTTGCTGCAGTCGGGGACGACGGAGACGAGTGGGACGAGCTCGGTGGGGCTCCTGGTGCTCTGCAACTCCGGCGACGGGCGGTGATGCTCAAGGCGGTGGCTCCGGCGATCCCTGGGCGGAGAGAGGATGTCAAAGAGGTGCGGGAGGAGGTGGCGGTTTGGGTGATGATGCTGGGAGGGCAGGGGAGGTACTCACGATGTCGGGAGTGGCGGCGAACCGAGGCGGCGGCGGCGAGATGCGTTCGGCAAGGGCACGAGCTACGAGTGGTTTTGAGCTTAGGGTTTTAAGGGATCGAGAGAGGAGGCCGAGGGGTTTATATAGGGCAAGGTCTTGGAGGAGGGGGCGATGCGGGGTCGCGATCCCGAGAAGATCGCGGTGTCGGGCGTGCTCTGCGCTTGCTCCGGTGTGGCGTGTCGTACGCGAGGGGAAAGAGATGAGGGCAGGCCCCGCGGTCAGTGAGAGAGAGAGAGGGGATGAGACGAGCGGGCAACCGAAGCGGAACGGCTTCGGGCGTGCGCGCGGCTGGGCTGCGGCTGCGGCTCGCTGCTGGGCCACGCCGGGTGGCTGGCTGGGCCGGTTGGCCTGGCCAGCTCGGGGGTTTATTTTCCTTTGTTTGAATAATCACAGATAGAGAAAGCTATATTATTTTTATATATGACATATATATATCAAAATTCTCAGGGGAATTAATCCTACAACGTGGAAATTTTTCCAGAGGCAAAACACAAACTAAAAAAACATCTTCTGGAAAATCCCAAATAAGATTCAAATTTGAATTCAAATTTTTTTGCCATATTTCTCTTCTGACATTTTTTGGAGTGTCATGTTTACTCCTCTCGTACATTGCTCAAGTATTTTGTCAGGCATTTCTTTTTGAAATAAATTTCAATTGCCAAGTTGAATCCAATTCAAACAAAACTCAAATGCCACACAATTCAAACAAAATGCATAGATGCTTAACTAATAATTGTAAAACATTCCAAATTGAAAATTTGGGATGTTACAAACCTACCCACCTTAAGATGAATCTCGCCCTCGAGATTCGGGTTGGCTAGCAAATAGGTGCGGGTGGTCTCGGCGGAGATCTTCTTCTCGCTCCCAGGTGGCTTCCTCCTCGGAGTGGTGGCTCCACAGAACCTTGGAAAACTTGATGATCTTGCTGCGGGTAACTCTGTTCGCAGTCTCGAGAATTCTGACGGGTTTCTCCTCATAAGTCAGATCACTGTCAAGCTGTATGGCCTCTAGAGGCACTGTGTCTCTCAAAGGAATATCGGCCATCTTGGCATGGCATTTCTTCAGCTGGGATACGTGAAAGACATTGTGAACTCCTGACAATCATTCTGGCAATTCCAGCTTATATGCAACTTCTCCTCTGCGTTCGAGGATTTTGTAGGGGCCAATGAACCTAGGTGCTAATTTTCCTTTAACCCCAAATCTCTTGATTCCACGAAGTGGGGACACACGGAGATATGCTCGATCTCCAACTTCATACGTTATCTCCTTGCGTTTATTGTCGGCATAACTCTTCTGTCTCGACTGGGCTATCTTGAGTCTATCTTGAATCAGCTTGACTTTCTCTTCGGAGTCTCTGATAAGATCGGGACCAAAAAGTTTTTGGTCTCCAACACCATCCCACAGCAATGGTGTTCTGCACCTCCTTCCGTATAGAGCTTCGAAAGGGGCCATCTTAAGACTGGTCTGATAGCTGTTGTTGTACGAGAACTCTGTGTATGGAAAATTTCCATCCCAGCTAGAACCATAGTCTAGCGCACAGGATCTCAACATGTCCTCCAGAATCTGGTTGACTCTCTCGGTCTATCCATCTGTCTGCAGACGAAAAGTTGTACTGAACTCTAGCCTCATACCCAAAGTTTCATGCAACTGATTCCAAAACTTTGAGGTAAATTGTGTTCCTTTATCTGACATGATACTCCTCGGAACACCATGCAGACATACGATCCTGGTCATGTATGTCTTGGCTAACTTAGCGCTGGTATATGTAGTCTTCACGGGAATGAAATGAGCTACCTTGGTCAAGCGATCAACTACTACCCAGATAGAATCATAACCTGAACGAGTCCGGGGTAATCCTGTGATAAAATCCATTCCAAGTTTTTCCCATTTCCACTCGGGAATCGGCAGTGGTTGAAGTAACCCTGCCGGCTTCTGATGTTCCGCCTTTACTCGCTGACAAACATCGCATACTGCTACGTACTCGGCAATATCCTTCTTCATACCTGTCCACCAGAAACTTTCCTTCAAATCCAGATACATCTTGGTGTTGGCTGGGTGAATCGAGTACAGTGAATCATGGGCCTCCTAAAGAATTAACTTCCTGACCTCTGGGTCATTGGGCACATAGATACGATCCTCAAACCATAAAGTTCCATGTTCATCCTCACGAAAACCTTTAGCCTTTCTGTTACTCATCTTTTCCTTTATCTCTGCAATTTCCTTGTCCGTCTTCTGCGCTTCACGGATTCTTTTAATCATAGTGGACTGTATATCCAAGGTGGCGACAAATACTCTTGGTACTATCTCTAGTCGGAGCTCTCTAAGATCGTCGGCTAATTTCTGAGGTAATCCTCCAGCTATGAGGGTGTTCACATGGCTTTTACGGCTCAAGGCATATGCTATAACATTTTCCTTCCCTGTGTGATAATGCAATCTCATGTCATAGTCCTTGATTAATTCAAGCCATCTCCTTTGTCTGAGGTTCAACTCCTTCTGCGTGAAAATGTACTTCAAGCTCTTATGATCCGTGTAAACATCACAACTATTTCCGACAAGGAAATGTCTCCATGTCTTGAGTACGTGCACTACGGCTGCTAACTCCAAATCGTGTGTGGCATAATTCATCTCGTGAGGTCGTAGCTGTCTGGAGGTATAAACTACAACTTTTCCTTCCTGCATGAGCACTCCTCCGAGTCCTTGACGAGAAGCATCACAATACACCTGGTAATCCTTGTGTATGTCCGGCAAAATGAGTACTGGGGCTGTAACCAGACGTTTCTTCAACTCCTGAAAACTGGCTTCACAATCCTCGGTCCAAATGTACTTGGTTTCCTTCTTCAACAGCTCGGTCATGGGTTTAGCAATCTTGGAGAAATTCTCAATAAATCTCCGATAATATCCTGCAAGTCCGAGAAAACTGCGGATCTCCTTGACTGAGGTGGGGGATTGCCAGTTGGTGACCGATTCAACCTTGGTGGGGACGACTGCTATTCCTTCTCCTGAAATAACATGTCCGAGGAATCCGACTTCCTTCAACCAAAATTCACATTTGCTGAACTTGGCATATAACTAATGTTCTCGGAGTTTCTCCAGAACTAGACGCGGATGTTCCTTGTGCTCTTCCTCACTCTTGGAGAAAACCAATATGTCATCGATGAACACCACGACAAACTTGTCCAGATATTCCATAAATACCTTGTTCATCATGCTCATGAAATACGCAGGGGCATTAGTCAATCCGAATGACATGACGGTATAGTCATATAAACCATACCTGGTGGTGAAAGCTGTTTTGGGTATATCCTGTTCACGAATCTTCAGCTGATGATACCCTGATCGAAGATTGATCTTGGAAAATACTTTGGCTCCGACTAGCTGATCAAATAAATCGTTAATCATCGGCAGAGGGTACTTATTCTTGATGGTTACGTCGTTCAATGAACGATAATCTACAACCATTCTTAGGGTTCCATCCTTCTTCTCTACCAAAAGAACTGGGGCTCCCCAAGGTGACGAACTTGGGCGAATATATCCTTTCTCCAGTAATTCCTTGATCTGCTGCTTGATCTCTTCCAAATCATTCGGGGCATCCGATAAGGTCTCTTGGATATTGGGGTTTTGCCAGGTAATAACTCGATCAAAAATTCTATTTCTCTGTCCGGTGGCATTCCTGGTAATTCCTCCGGAAATACATCCGGAAAATCTTGTACTACAGGCACTTCCTCCTGAACCACTCCCGTGAGGGAATTCACCTGCTTCTTCATCGGTGTGCGTCTGGATACATACTTGATCCTCTTTTGCTCCGGGGTGGTGAGCAAAATCGTCTTGGGGGCACAGTCGATGTTCCCTTCAAACTTTGTCAACCAGTCCATGCCTAGGATCACGTCCAATCCCTGGGATTCTAATACTATGAGGTCTATGGGAAAATCATGATTTCCAATGCTGAGGGTTGAATGACAGCCTAAGCCTGCCATCATCTCTCCTCCTGGGGAAGTTACCTGAAGCGGGGTTCTAAGGGTCCTAGTGGGCAAACCGTACTTTTCCACAACTACCCTTGACATGAATGAATGCGTTGCACTGGAATCAAAGAGTACCAATACTGAACGTGAATTTAATAAAAACTTACCAACCACAGTGTCTGGCTGATCATAGACGTCCTCCATGCCAATGTGATTCACCTGAGCACGAGGAAAAGGGTTGGGCTTCTTTGTTGAGCTTCCGTTGTCGTTGCCGTTTCCATTCCTCTGCTTGGCCTCCGGACAATCGGTGGCATAGTGTCCTGTCTTCTGGCACTTGAAACAGGTGATATGACTCAGATCCTTCTGAGCCGGAGCAGGACAATGCTGGTTGCTATTGCCTCCATTGCCTGACTTGGAGTTGTTGTCGTGGTTGCGATTGTTCCCATTCCCTCCATGGCTATGTCCTCCATGATTATGTCCTCCATGGGTGTGATGGGTATGTCCTCCCGAGTATGGGGCATAACAGGGCTTCTGCTGAGCTCCGGAGTTGTACTTTCCCTGGCCATATTTCCGCTTGCGGCTTTCAATCTGCTCCTGCTTGCCTTCAAGTATAGTGGCCTTGTCTACCAGCTCCTGGTAGTTGTTGAAGGTAGCCACCATTAGCTGCATTCCCAGCTCATCATTGAGTCCCTCAAGAAACTTCTGTTTTGCGGCATCTGTGGCCACATCATCTGGGGCATAGCGAGATAATTTTCTGAACTCATCCACATACTACCCCACAGTACAGTTCCCCTGGTGTAAGTTGTGAAACTCACGCTTCTTCAGACTCATGGCTCCAGCTGAGACATGAGCGGTGCGGAAAGCCTGGTGGAACTGATCCCATGTGATGGTGGCGACCGGATAAGTGGTGGTGTAGTTCTCCCACCAAGAGGCTGCAGGTCCATTCAGTTGATGTGCGGCAAAACGCACCTTCTCAGCATCTATGCATCCAGCAGTTGTTAGATCCCTTATGATCTTGTGGAGCCAATCATCAGCTACAATCAGCTCTGTGCTACTAGAGAACACCGGCGGATTCAGCCTTAGGAACCAGGTCAGGTTATCGAAGGGGGGTGGTGGCGGTGGGTTGTTGTTGTTGTTACCTTGGTTTTGGATGAGCATTTGCATTAAGGCATTCTGCTGTTGAATCAGTTGGGTGAGCTCCGGCGGGAAAGTGAAACCGGGGTCACGTCTCGGAGGCATCTGGTGTTATGGAGTGATGAGAAATTAGAATAGAACAAGGGTCTAATGAGAAAATAGCACTACCCAAATGAATGCACAAACATAATCACACCAATCATTTATTCATTCATCTCAAACAAGGTTCAATCTCGGATTACAAAATCTCACGGCTAATCAAAAATAACGGCCTAACTGATCGACGAAAATAAAATAACATGGCGGTCGACTAAATGTCTTCATCAATTATCCTTGCGTCCTCTGGTGCGGCGTCCTCTGGTGCGGCGCCTCCTCTTGCGGCTTCCTTCGGTGGAGCTCTCTTCATAATCCTCATCATTGCTCACGAGGGGTCCATCATCTCCACTCGAAAAAAGGTCTTCTCCCAGATCCATCTTCTCCTCCAGTGTGGCAATATATTTCTCCCAGTCCTCGAGTCTATCCATAAAATCCTTGACTTCTTCTTCATGCTCATAGTGGGCTTCACGTGCTGCATCCTCCAGTTCCATTTCACGAAGATGCAAATTTTGGAACGTCTTCAAGCTCCTGCGCATCTGAATCTCTAGAGCCCTAATGTGAGCCTCCAAGTCTTGGGCATATGAGCGAACGGAGTCGTCATCAATAGTGTGGATGAGCTCTCCATCTGCAGTCCTGCGAGAAATCTTGGTGTGATCTGATCCAACGAGCTCGGCCCTGTATTCCTCCTAGATGTGTCCAAGTGCAGTATCAACTGCTATGTCTCTCCCGAGTATCCAAGTGGGAGCAGTGAACCTGAAGTCAACGGGCGCCGAGAGACTTCCGAAAGTCCTCCCTGGTATGTGTACCTTAATCCAATAGCGAGGGTCTTCTAGAAATGCCATGATAGGGGTCCCAGTGATAGACGGCAGAGCAATCTTCAATTCCTTGATGATCTGGACCAGCCTCCTGACGAAAAGCATTGTCTCATCTGGCTGGCAAAACTCCGGGAGCGGAACTGGGATGAACTTGACGGGCATCTAGAATGTTGAAATCGGAGAGAAGTCAGAAATAAACAGGGGAGAATTACGGAATGATAAGGACATAAAATAAAATAGTTTCTTCCTATGGCTTTCCGATCCTAGGGGTTACGTCCTACGGCCAGCGTGTGCTCTGAATACCATCTCTGTAACGACCCGACCCAAAATCGGTCAAGTCTCTGTGTAACTGTACCATCCCAAGATCATGTTGGCACACATAGTACATTGATGAAAAGATTGAAAGTTCAATCACACCTGAATTTATTACACGATTCTCATATCGAGTCTTTATTACATCATAATAAATTCGGCCGAAGGCCAACTCATGAGAAATAAACTAAATAAAGTCGCGGAAGCGTAGACGAATAGTGAGTCCATCCGACTCCATAGGGCAATCGCCAAGCATAGATCGTAGCCTCACTCCTGGTCGGAAAAACCCTCTACAACATGAGATGTTGCAGCCGTGTAGGTCAACATTTTGAATATGCCGGCAAGTCATAGAGAGAACAACAATAATAATGCTAACACTATATGCAATTTGGTTGTGGGGCTCTAAGTTTTATGTTTTTGCAAAAAAGCCAGTTTTTTCCTACAACAAAGGGCTTGCTTGCAATTACTATGAAATGCTGGTAGTTATTGAAATGGTTCCACCAACCAATGTATCATTCCCAAAATTATTAATAACCCATTAATAAATTAAATATGTTAGGTGTTGAGATTTCCGAAATACTCCAATTTCCAGAGGATCATTTGTCCGTATCTTGGGACACGGCTAATCGATTAGGTTGTTACTCTGTAGAGTCTTGTGCACTTTACCCGCAAGATTCGTTCCCTCCTTTATGTCCTCGCACTGCCTGGTGTTTGAAGACGAGACGAACGAAGTAGGGTCTTCCATAGAGTTTCTCTGGGCACTGCCGGTGCCCATCCATGTCCTACCGTTCTTCTACATCTACTGGCACCGTCCGTCTAGAGTCACGCCTAAGGTTAACCCAGCCAGAGCCCATAATGTCTTGCGGCTGCACAGGTAAGCTTCCGGTCAAGGGGTATCCATCCATCTCTTCGTGGCTGGGTGAAGCTTTCCGCAATATGTCATGGCGCTTCTCCATGCATCCCGGCCATCCGCTGGTTCCTCCAGGGTGCCCGTCAACCGTCCTCCACCCAGTAGTGAATTTGAAGTCCATCTTGAGCTTGAAGTCATGCGGTTGTCATCATCTTGACTCTCACATCTCCCTTATGAATCTCTTAACCAACCCCGTCTATGAGCACAGCAAAATAAACTACATCATCCTAGGCAATAGTAATAAGGGGATTGGGTTCATCCTACCTCATGATACTACTCAAGACATAACTTAAAATTCTCCCACTGCATGCATGGTGGGGAGGAATAATTCTAATGCAACAAAATCATAGGTATTGTAAAACATGATCAAATGACTTGCCTGGCTGACGGTCTTCATACGCTAGTGACTCGAGATAGCAAGCTTCGCACTCCGGAAATTCTATCGAGTCAAACAATAGCACAAATAAATATTCCACTAAATATCATAACAGCAAGCTAAAGGAAATCACACAAGCACTCAAACCAAAACCAATGAAAACTCGAAGAACTCCACACCAACAACTAGCAAGAAAACAACATTTTATTTTACTGTAAATAAAAGTTCACCCTCTGTAACTATAGAAACTAATCTAAAATATACTATAACAGAGGTGAAAAAAATCCTAAATTAATTAGAACAACAGAAAACAGCAGCAAGCTAAAATAAAACTAGAAAGGTTGTTTTCGAGTAAAACTATTTTTAATAAAGACAAAAAATACCCAAATCAATTCCTACTACTAGGCAAGGTCAAAACAAAGCAGTGAAAAAAAAGAATCACTAAAAAAATAATCCTAACTCAAATTATAGCAGAAATACTAATCTGACTAAAACTAATATAAAACTATTTTTATAAGCTTAAACATGGCCGAATCTATTTTCAACCGAAACTACAAGAAATTTGTAAACTAACAAAAAAGAATCAAGTAAAAATATTAAACAACCTAAAAGATATAGACTTTACAAGAACAGAACTATTCTATTTTAAAAACAGAAACTAAAAAAACAAGCGCTACTGGGCCTATCTAACGCTCAGGCCAACACTAACTAAAACGCGCCCGCGGCTAAACTGAAATAACTGACCGGTTTGGTCTAACTAAATCAGGTAACTAAACCGGAAATAAACCGTAAACTCAAACCGATCTAATAAAAAAAACTAACCCTTCACTACTTCTAATCTACATCGTGGACTGTAGATCGTACGGTGTAGAGGAGTTCCGGCGGCTTACAGCGAAATCGACGGCGACGACGGAGAACGGCGACTCGGGCGGCGATGGTGTGGCGGCTACGATCATCGGGGAAGGTGACAGAGGCGTCTGGGCGATGCAGTGGAACAAGGTGAGGTCGAGGGTGGCGGTTGCTGCGGTCGGGGACGACGGAGACGAGTGGGACGAGCTTAGCGGGGCTCCTGGTGCTCTGCAATTCCGGCGACGGGCGGTGATGCTCAAGGCGGCGGCTCCGGCGATCCCTGGGCGAAGAGAGGGCGTCAAAGAGGTGCGGGAGGAGGTGGCGGTTCGGGTGATGATGCTGGGAGGGCAGGGGAGGTACTCATGACGTCTGGAGTGGCGGCGAACCGAGGCGGCGGCGGCGAGATGCGTTCGGCGAGGGCACGAGCTACGGGTGGTTTTGAGCTTAGGGTTTTAGGGGATCGAGAGAGGAGGCCGAGGGGTTTATATAGGGCAAGGTCTTGGAGGAGGGGGCTACGCGGGATCGCGATCCCGAGAAGATCGCGGTGTCGGGCGCGCTCTGCGCGTGCTCCGGTGTGGCGTGTCGTGCGCGAGGGGAAGGATGAGGGCGGGCCCCGCGGTCAGTGAGAGAGAGGGGATGAGACGAGTGGGCAACCGAAGCGGAACGGCTTCGGGCGTGCGCGCGGCTGGGCTGCGGCAGCGGCTCGCTGCTGGGCCGCGTCGGGTGGCTGGCTGGGCCGGTTGGCCTGGCCAGCTCGGGGGTTTCTTTTCCTTTTTTTGAATAATCACTGAGAGAGAAAACTAAATATAGAGAAAGCTATAGTATTTTTGTATATGACATATATATTTATATATATATATATATCAAAATTCTCAGGGGAATTAATCCTACGACGTGGACATTTTTCCAGCGGCAAAACACAAACTAAAAAAACATCTTCTGGAAAATCCCAAATAAGATTCAAATTTGAATTCAAACTTTTTGGCCATAATTTTCTTCTAACATTTTTGGAGTGTCATGTTTACTCCTCTCATACTTTTGCTCAAGTATTTTGTCAGGCATTTCTTTTTGAAATAAATTTCAATTGCCAAGTTGAATCCAATTCAAACAAAACTCAAATGCCTCTGAAAATTTCCAAATGCCACACAATTCAAAGAAATGCATAGATGCTTAACTAATAGTTGTAAAACATTCCAAATCGAAA